>NW_020799148.1:79472-88307 GCF_003259725.1 Athene cunicularia | reverse complement strand
GGGGGGGGCGGCCCCGGCGGGGCCCGGGGGGGCGGCGGCGGGTCCCCGTCGCCTCCTCCGTTGCTGTCGCCGCTGTTGCTGCTGCTGGCGCTGCCCGGCGGGGCGGTACCGTCGGGGGACAGCGTGATCCTGGGGATGCGGCTGGAGGAGAGCACGAAGCCGGCGGCGGGGGCTCCGGCCCGCGGGCCCATCCGTGTCACGGAGGGCAGTGAGCTGCTGCTCCGCCTCTACGGGCTGGGGCTGGGCCCTCGCACCGGCGAACGGGTGGCCTTCGCCGAACTGCGACCGGCCGCCAACGCTTCGGTTCCCAACGGCACCTGCCCCGAGCGCTCCCAGGACCTGCTGGTGCAGCCCGGCCCGGCCGAGGCCCGCGACACCTCGGCTCTGCTGCGGGTCCGCGTCCAGCCTCTGCGCAAGGACGAGCAGGCCAAGACCTACGTCCTCTGCACCCAGCGCCGCCCCGGCCAACCCTGGTTGCCCCATCAAGGCCCCGACGGACGTATCGTGGTGTTGGAGGAGAAGAAGTCGCTGCTGCCCCTCTGGCTGCAGGTGATCCTCATCGCCGGGCTGCTGGTGCTGTCGGGGATGTTCAGCGGCCTCAACCTGGGCCTCATGGCGCTGGATCCCATGGAGCTGCGCATCGTGCAGAACTGCGGCACCGATAAGGAGAAGCGTTACGCCCGGAAGATCGAACCCATCCGCCGTAAAGGGAACTATTTGCTCTGTTCCCTGCTGTTGGGTAACGTGCTGGTTAACACCACCCTCACCATCCTCCTCGATGACCTCATCGGCTCCGGCATCGGCGCCGTCGTCGCCTCCACCATCGGCATCGTCATCTTCGGGGAGATCGTGCCCCAGGCGCTCTGCTCCCGCCACGGCCTGGCCGTGGGTGCCAACACCATCGTGGTCACCAAATTATTCATGCTGGTGACGTTTCCCCTCTCCTACCCCATCAGCAAGCTCCTCGACTGCATCCTGGGCCAGGAGATCGGCACCGTCTACAACCGGGAGAAGCTGGTGGAGATGCTGAAGGTGACGGAACCCTACAACGACCTGGTGAGGGAAGAGCTCAACATGATCCAGGGAGCCTTGGAGCTGCGCACCAAGACAGTGGAGGACGTGATGACTCCGCTGCAGAACTGCTTCATGATAAACAGCGACGCCATCCTGGACTTCAACACCATGTCGGAGATCATGGCGAGCGGCTACACCCGCATCCCAGTCTACGAGGACGAGCGTTCCAACATCATGGATATCCTCTACGTCAAGGACCTGGCTTTTGTCGACCCTGACGACTGCACCCCCCTCAAAACCATCACCAAATTCTACAACCACCCCGTCCACGTCGTCTTTCATGACACCAAGCTGGATGCCATGCTGGAGGAGTTCAAAAAGGGTGAGGGGGTCAGGGGGGTGCTGCTTCACCGGGGTGCTACTTCCTTCTCCTCCTCCTCGGAGGCCGGTGGATGCCGGAAGCAAAACTCCAGGGAGTTCTCCCCTCTGGGGCTGGAGCTGCCCAGGCCGGGGCTGCCTGAGGTCCCCACCGTTTGGGTGGTCGTGATCCGGAGGGGACCGGGGGCCTGGGGACGTGCCACTGTGGTGTCGGGGACGGACAGCGCGGCACCAAACCGGGGGCAGCTGCTCGGTGCCCACAACCGCCCAGGCTTCCGGGGTGTAACGGCGCTGTGCCGGGGAGGGAGAGCCTCTGCGTTAGCGGCAGAGCAGCCCGTGCTCAGCGCCAGCCTCCAGAAACACTTTGGGAGTGTTTACTTGCTCCTTGTTTTTAATTATCGGCCCCGGAGGCCTTTGAATAGCTGCTGGAAAATTGCTCGGCTCCCTGATTTGGGTTTGGCTTTTTCTTCTTGGGCCTTTCCCCGCTGCGGGGAACAGTGCTGCTCGGTGCCGGCCCCGCTCTGCTTCCCGCTCACGGCATCGGGGCACCTAAAAGCTAGAGCGGCTGAGGGCTGGGAGGAGGAGCAGGACCTGGGCTCTCCGGAGGCTGAGCCTTTCCGGGAGCGGGAAAGGCCGCGTAAGCTCCGAGGCAGGATTTGACCTGCTCGAGGTTCCCACTCAGGGCTTTGCCAGACGGGCCGGGGACGCTCCTGTGCTCCCCGGCGCAGGGGACCAGCTGCCCGCGTCCGGGCGGGATGGAATAAAGAGCAGCTGTGCTGGGTGATGCCAGGCCAGCCCTCGGCCGTGTGTGACCCCGCTCTCTCCTCTGGCTCCCGTTACACCCGCCCGGGGATGGTTTGGGCACGTCACGAGAGCTGGGTGGTTTGTTTGTCAGGGGACATTTTGGGGAGGGGGGTCATGCTGAGATTCAGGGGATCTAATAATTCGTCCTTCAGCAAGAGCTTGACTTGAGCTTGGGCAAGGGTTTGGGAGCTGGTAGGTCTGAACCTGGATGATTTTTGAGGGTGAGCGAGAGACAGCAGCTCTGCTCCGGCCTCCCTTTGCGACTGTGCTTCCCTGGCACCCAAAAACATCAGCACGGGAGCAGCGCCCCTCGGTCATGGCTCAGTTGCGGCGATGACCTCGGGATCTCATTGTCTTGGAGCTGCCCTGATTAGTGAAAAACCTTGGCAAGTGCTTTTCCTTCAGTTCATCTCGTGCTGGTTCAAGAACCGCCATAGGAACGCGCGGCCGTCCCGCTCCACCCCATTTCCCAAAACCAGCAGCATAGAAGCAGAGCCCTGTTGCTGCCGGATCTGCAGTTACCCCGGCTGCTGGCACCAGCTTTCCCCTCTGATGAATCCTTATTAAAGGATTTAAAGCACACTCATTCCGGTTACAAAGCTGCCCATGTCCTGTATTGTTATTTTTTCATCGCTGCCTGTCTGGGTCATGAGCAGGTAATTTGTGGGGCCGCTGCCTGGGCTGGTTTTGAGGCCCCTGTCTGAACCCCGATCCCCTGAAGGCAGCACCACAGAGAGTCTCTGCCCTCATCCCACTGATGGAGACCTGGGTCAGAAGCAGGAGATGCACCCAGCAGAAGGATAAAGAGGGAAAATTCAACTGGCCACAGTTCCCGTCATCCTAACCGTGACACTCAGCCGCCGGACCTCTTCCCCCCAGTGCCACAGAGGTGTCCCAGATGCGGGTGACAGCTCCCACAGCGACGTCCAGCGCTTGGCTCGGCGCCTCTTCCCAATCTTTTCCTTCTCTGGGGCAGGAACGACCCTGTGGGGAGCTGGAGGTGTTGCTCTCCCCCGTCGTAGCATCACGGCAGAGCGGGTCCCAGGGTGGTGCGCGGGGCCCGTCGCGCCGTGCTGGCGATGCTGTGCCAGCCGGCCCCGTGCCCTTTGCTCCGGCGGTTTGGGCTCCCCGTGGCGTGTTTGCTTTGCCACCGGCCGCTCCCCACCGAGCTCAGCCTTGGCAGCTTGGCCGGGAGAGGAGCCGCTGCCTGACTCATCGGGGCTGGCCCCGCAGCCCTGATCCTTTCACCTCTCCCTGCCTGGCACACGGTGAGCGGAGGAGCCAGCGCGCCTCACCGAGGGGGTGAGACGGGTCGGTGAGAAGTTTTCACTGCTCAAGCAACAATTTTAGGGTCTTTTCGCCCCTCTATGCACCGCCTTTTGGCAACGGGGTTGCCTGAACTGCATGAGCTTAGTTGAAGAAGGAGAAAAAGGGGAGCTGCGTGGTGCCCATCCCTAAAATTAGCTTTTCCCTGAGCGACAAGGGGCCTGCAGCCGCCAGCTCTAAAATTAAATAGCAGATAGTGTTGGGGAGGGTAGATTGGTGCTGAAGCCGTAGCGGGACGGTGAGCAGGGCACCTTGCTGCTGGCCTGGGCAGGAGCATGGTGCTCGAGGTGGTAGAAGTGATTTTATTTCGGGCTCCGCTGAGGTCAGGGAGGGAACGTCGCCTTCCTCTGTGCCTCAGTTTCCCCAGGCTAAGGATACCGGTCCTGCGGGTGCATTGGCCTGGCCTGGGTGCGCTGCGTGTTTCCACGCGGCCGCTCAGCTCTCCCCAGAGCGGATGTTCCTCATCGAGGGTTTTTTTTTCCCGACGGGTCTGCGTGATTTTGGGACAAAGCAGGAAAAACATCAGTTCATGGAGAAGCTCAGCGGGCAGCCGGCAGTGGGAGCAGGAGCTTCGACACGAGCCGGCTGTTTGGATTTAGCTAGAATCAGGCAAACTGCGTCCTGTCTGCGTGGGGTACGGCCGGCAGGGCCAGGGGAGTTGTTAATTCAGGGCTGGAGAGGTCTTCCTGCCAGCAAGGACCTGCCTGCTCGTGGCCAGGGCTGGCCGGGCAGCGGCTGCCTGCCCTTGGCTCTCTTCCCCGGGATGTTTTGGCTCTGGGATCCAGCGCCCGCTGCAGCACCAGGTGTCCGGAGCGTTTCCTCCGGGATGGGACAGCCCTGGGTCAGCTTGGCAGAGCCGCCGAGGAAATTCAGAGAGGTCGGGGCTGAAAAAAACCTGACTCATAGCGGTGGTGGTGGCGGCGGCATTTCCACCGTGCCGGGGTGCCCTCAGCCCACGGGCACTCACCCAGCACCCTGCCACGCTCTGGTGACATGGGACAGGCTCCTCCAGGGACACATCCTGTCTCCTGTGAACCCCGTGGCCAAGTCCACACCCCACGGCAGCACCGAGGTGCCTGGAGCCTCGCGGGCGCCGCTGTTCTGGGCTTAATTACTGTCATTACACACTGGCAATTAGCGCCCAGCCCAGGGGCTCGTTTAGATTTTAACTGGTTTATTGTTTCCTGTGCAGGAGGGTGGTGGGGAGGGAAGAGCTGGTCCCGGTGACATCCCTGGGTGCTGGCACCCAGCGGTGAGGCTGGGGGTGCCCCGGGCTGGTCTCCCTTCCAACGTCTGTGTGTCTGTCCCCAGGGAAATCCCACCTGGCCATTGTGCAGAAGGTGAACAACGAGGGCGAGGGAGATCCCTTCTACGAGGTGCTGGGGCTGGTGACGCTGGAGGACGTCATCGAGGAGATCATCAAGTCCGAGATCCTGGACGAGTCGGATACATGCAGTAGGTTTTGGGCTCAGCCCTTTCCCCCCCTCTCCTCGCTGCGTGCCAGGGTCCCGCCTGCCCCCCCTGACACCCCGCTCCCCACAGCCGACAATGGCAGGAAGAAGCGGGTGGGCAACCAGAAGAACAAGAGGGACTTCTCGGCCTTCAAAGACCCCGTCAACGAGCTGAAGGTGAAGGTCTCCCCGCAGCTGCTGCTGGCTGCTCACCGCTTCCTCTCCACGGGTGAGTTTCTGGGGGGGATGAGCAAGCCCCCTGCTGCTCCAGGCACACGTGGGCTCCATCCCTGCGCTGAGAAGAAGTTGCTCCAACCATCTCATTTAGAAATTACAGGGGGGAGAGTCTTGTCCCACTCTCTTCCCCTCTGTGCCCCCCAAAACGAGAAGGGACAGGGCTCAGGGGTGCCAGCCCCGCCTCTGATCCTCGGCAAGTCCCTGTCCCTCCAGGATGGTCCTGTTCCCCAGCTGGCACGGGTGTCCCCAAGGCTGGGGCTGGCCTTACTGGGGACTTGGAGCTGGTGTTGGGGCCAGACCTGTGGGTTTCTGCCCCAGGGAGGTGTCAGTGGGGCCCAGCCTGATCCAGGCACCACCCTGAGGGACAGGGGGGACACACCCTCATCTGGAGAGACAAGGACCACAGCTCTGACCCCCCCTCCCCTCTCGCTTTAGAGGTGACACTCTTCACCCCCAACCTAATCTCAGAGAAGATCCTGCTGCGGCTCCTCAAATACTCCAACGTCATCCAGGAGCTGAAGTTCGACGAGGAGAACAAGAAATCCCCACACCACTTCCTCTACTGCAAGAACAAGGCAGCTGACTACTTCATTCTCATCCTGCAGGTACCCAGGCGTGGGGGGACGTTGCTTGCCATGCGTATGGGGGGGTGGGTCCCTTGGGTGAACCGTCACACCCCTGGAGGGCCGTGATGGGGAGGGTCTCATCCAGCACTGCGGGATGTGGCTCACAGGCTCGCTCTTTCAGGGCAAGGTGGAGGTGGAGGCCGGCAAGGAATGCATGAAGTTTGAAATGGGAGCCTTCTCCTACTACGGGGTGATGGCCCTTAGCCCCCCTCCGGTATCTGGTAAGCACCCCCCGATCGCCCGGGTGCCAGCGTGGGCAGAGCCCTCCCACCCTGTTTTAGAGCTGCCGGTGAGAATAGGAGGTACTGGAGGCTCTGAGCCTCTGCTGGTGCCCCCCAAGCCATCCTGGGGGGCTGCATGGCCAGCACTTGGCCCCAGGGAGACACCTGAGCGTGTCTGGTGGTGGGCACAGGGTCCGTGCCCGAGCTGGAGGCTGAAAACCCGCTGCCCTGACTCCGGGCTGCCCGCCCATTGCTGCCAGGCTCTGCGAGCGGCCAGGCCCCAACCCTCACAGTTCAGCTTGGGGCCCCCAGCACCCCACGAGGGGTCGAGATACCCTCAGCCACCCCGTCCTTTTCCCCAGAGGCTTCTCTTGACCTCGTCCTCTGCGTGTGTGTTGTGTTGTCCGTCTCTCTGCCCAGCCCCGACGCCCATCCACAAAGCAAGGGTCATTATTTGCCAGGTTGCCAGGTAATCGGTGCAGCTGCATGGCGTGCCAAACCCTGCTGTGACCGCATTAACCCGCCCGAGTGGGTGTCCCCACCCCATTAATGCAGCAACCCGGTATTTTGTCCCCCATACCGGGCCAGTTACGTGCCATTTTGTCCGGCTTTGCGTGCCGGGAGGCTGTTCTGGTTGCCACGCCGTGCTGTTGGCTTTCTAGCCCCACGTCTGAGGAAGGAAAGGCGGCTCCTTGCCCCGGCGTGGGGCTGGAGCGGGGCACGCCGCTGCGCGGTGTCACCCAGCCGCGCTCGCGGTGGCGTTGGGGTCCTGCGCGCCCCGTAACCGCCCCGATTTCTCCCACTGCCTTTGCCGTGGCTACGGCAGAGGAGCAAGGCAATGGCACCGAGTGTGGTGGCTGTCCCCAGAGGTGCCACTGTCCCCACTGCTGCATGTGGTTCCTGTGTCACCTCAGCTTTCCGAGCACATCACCAGGCCCTCCTTGTCCCCATAACCCCCACTTTGTCCCTAACCCCGCACAGGGTGACCTGTGCTTCGGGGAGTCACCGGCGTCCTTGGGCTGGAACTGTCCCCTGGGCAGCACCTGGCCTGGAGCAGGGGGACCGGTGTGGCTCCAGCCTCCCCGGCTGTGATCAGTGGCCTTTGGGCAGGTGACGGGCAGGGATCAAATCCGGCGCCACGTGGCGGAGCTGGGGGACGGCAGCGCTCAGCCTCAGCGCTGCTCTCAGGGGCACGCGCGTCCCGTCGCTCCCCGTCACCGCTGGGCTCCGTGTCCCTGGAGCCTGTGGGATGGGGACAGGGCTGCTCTGCACCCCATAACCAGCAGGCAGAGAGTTGCCAGGCCTCATCCCGCCGCGGCGTAAGACCCTCCCCGGAGTAGAGGGTCAGCGGCACGGCTAACCCCGTCCCTCCCGTCCCCGCAGAGGTCCGCTCCCCGTCCCACGTCAGCAGCCTGAACCGCTCGGCCTCCCTCAGCTACCACGAACGCTCCGACTCCATCTCCTCCCCCACCAGCGGCAGCAACAACCAGCTCAACGCCGGCACTGGTGCCCAGTACGTGGCCGACTTCAGCGTCCGCGCTCTCACCGACCTCCAGTTCGTCAAGGTGAGGCGGGTGCTCACCGGGACAGGGATGCCGCTGGCGGGGTCCAGCACTGCTCCTCATCCTCCTACTCCCTTATTATTATATTTTTTTTCCTGGTGCAGATCACACGGCAGGAATACCAGAACGGCCTGATGGCCTCCCGCATGGACAGTTGTCCCCAGTCCCCTGACAGCAATGCTCCCAAACCGGACGCCGGTTTACCGGAGAAACCGGAACCTTCCGCCACTGCCGACGAGACCACCAGTCTCCTGAACGAGAGGAACTGCCTGAGCCGCAGGAGCAACCACAGCCCCCTGGAAAACTCCATCTGACCCCGGCCCCGCCGGCACGCGCCGGGAGGGACCTCGCGTGCCCGTTTTAGGGACCCTTTCCCAGGTAGGAAACGCTCGGCGTCTCCTCGGTGAGGCCGTGCCCGGGTGCCGCGCTCGGTCGCCAGAGAAGCCCGGTTGAGCTGGAGGAAGCGGCGGCAGCAGCAGCGCGGTGGGAAACGGAGCTGGGATTTGCTGCTGCTTTCCAAACTGGCTTCTTATTTTTTTTTAATTAATTTAAACGGATGGCGGTGGAGACGGTGCAACTCTCCGCCGGCCGCCCCGGCGACGGCGCTCGTTCAGCTCAGGGAGCTTCAGGTCTCGTACGCCGCTTTGGGATGGGGGGGCTGTGTGTGCTCTGCCGTGGCCCCCCACCCCCGGGATGGGCATCCCGGCCCCTCTCCGGTGTTTTCGGGGCGTGATGGTGGACGGGGCACGCTTGGGTTGCGGCGTGACAGCGGCGTCTCGTCCTTCTCCCGGAGCGATGCCACGACCCTTCTCCGTGCCCGTTCCCCTTTCCCGCTGGCCCGGGGCGCCGGGGGCGATGTGACAGTGGAGAGCTCGGCAGCAGGCCTGAGGCCGAGGGGATGGGCTCAGCGTCTCGGGAGACCCTCCGCCATCTCGGGAGACCCTTCCCCAACCCCTCCGCCACCCACTGGTGTCACGAGTGTGTTGAGGACGGCAGGGACAGCTCCCCCCCCCATCCACCCCCGGCAGTTTCGGTGCCTTCCCCCCCTGCCATGGGGCATCTCAGGGTATCCATGCCGGGGGGACAGGGATCAGCTCGGGGTGGGGGGGACACATGGGGTGGGGGTGAAGGATCCGGAATTTTGGGGTGGCACAAAGCTAGTGACCAAAGTTGTACAGGCAGGAGGGGGCCAGCGCCGTCTCTCCCCCCCCCCCCC
>NW_020799148.1:50983-52412 GCF_003259725.1 Athene cunicularia | reverse complement strand
GCACCCCCGGGACGTGGCAGATGGGGACAGCACAGGGGATGGGGGGACCGACAGCATGGGGGGGTGGAAAGCTGGCGCTGTTTTGTCGCCACCGCAGAGTCTGGACGAGGGGGAGAGGACATGGGATGACGCACCAGACGCTGAGTACCAGAACACGTTTGTGAAGGTGATAAAATGCTGGCAGGTGTTTTCCAGCCAGCTGCTGGAGGCTCCAGGGGTGGAGAGAGAATCAAAACTTGATCAACGGGGGGGGGCTTAAACCACTCGGCCCCCCAGCAGTCCTTTCCCCCCGTGCTGCCTCTCCCCTGCCTTCACGTTTCTGCCCGCGCAGGCAAGGCCGAGCCGCCGCTGTTGCCCCCCCGAGGCTCGCTCTGACACGGGGCAGCCCTGGGACGTGGGTCCAGACGGGCTGCTTGGGCGGGGGCCGGGGGGGACTCAGCAACGGCAGCAAGGAAAACATTCCCAACTGCCCCCTGGTTTGCAGCGATTTTCCCGGCGCTGAGGCCGGGTGGGAAGCACGGGAGCTGTGTGAGGGGGCCCCAGGGCAAAGGACAGGAGTTAAGCCGGACACGCAGCCTCTGCTACCCAGGGCAGTTGCCACCAGCCCCAGCCTAAGCCCAGCCTAGTGTCTGACCCAGTGTCTGGCCCTGGGCACCGGCTCACTCAGCTTTTCGCTGAGCGTGAGAGCAGCGCAAGTGGAGGCCGCAGGGATAAATCCGGCCCCAGCAAGACTCAAAGCTGAGTCTTCGCTCCCTGACCGCGTGCTGAGCCAGAGGCTGCTGGATCCTCGCTGCTTTACGCTCCCCTGCACTAGTGTGGAGGGTAAAACCAGGCCTAAGAACACTCAGCTGAACATCAGGGTGGGCAGAGACAAAGCCCCTCCCAAGCCCAGTGCCAGTTAGGCCTCCCTTTATTGGCAGCTCTGGATTAAGAAAGCCCCGGCGAGGAGCCCGCGGGCAAGGACAAAGCCGGGTCCTCAGACAGGGCAGGCGGCGGGAGAGCTGCGGACACCAAGAGAAACGGGGAGAAGATAAAACAGCCCAAGGTACCCCGAGCTGCACAAGGAGCTCGGGACCAGACTGAGCCTTGGGGGGGACCAGAAGAGCTGACAACCCCCCTGCCTCCCCGCTGAAGACTCTTCCCCTGCCGGAGGCCTGGAGCCAGACCCCTGCGTGAGCTGCAGACTGGGGGGGCGGGGGCCAGGATTGTGCCCCGACCCCCCCTGTCTCTCAGCAGTTCTAAACCTTGCCTTGCCCAGGACCGGGGGGTCCCAGCAAGAAGGGCCCCCCTACCCCTGCCCCCAGGAACAGGGAGTTCTACTGGGGACTAAGGACTTCTCCCTACTAGGGGGGTCCCCACTATCAAGGACCCCCCCACACACCTTGCTCCTACCTACACTGGCCCCCCCGCCCCCCCCTGCACCCCCAGG
>NW_020799148.1:45094-50933 GCF_003259725.1 Athene cunicularia | reverse complement strand
GGGCCCTCCCCGGTGCCGTTAACCCAGGGGGGGCCTTCAGACACACCCCCCGGCACCGTGGCGGCCCCGGTTCTCCGCGCGAAAGCCGCCTGCTTGAGGAGAGCTCGGTGTAGCGGCCCTTTACCGGGCCCGGGGAGGTGTTTGTGAGGACCGGAACCGTCTTTTGGGGTTTTATTCGCGGACTTTTCCCCCTCCAAGCGGGACGTTCCGGGCACCGAGATCTAACGGAGCACCCGGGCGAGGAGCGTGCCGGTTCTCCCGGCTGAAACAAGCCCCGGGGTGGTGCCGAGCAGCTCAGTCCCAGCTTAAAATCTAAACCCGCGCCTGGTGGGGTGGGTTAAAATAGCACCCTGTTTAATTAAAAAGCAAATGATTCGTATCTCGACCCACATGGAGCGCGTTAGATTAAAAGAAACTGCGCGTGTGGCGGTTTGCAAACTTGTGGGGCCGCCCCGCCGGTGGGACCCCCGTCAGCCGCACGGTGGGAGCTGCGGGAGCTCCTCCCCGGCCCCCCATCATCCCTTGATCTTTCTTCTCGCAGAACTCCAACCTCGTCCTCCAAGCCGACCGCTCGCTGATCGACCGGACGCGGCGGGATGAGCCGACGGGGGAAGTCCTGTCCTTGGTGGGCAAACTGGAGGGGACCCGCATGGGCGACAAGGCCCAGAGAACCAAACCCCAGATGCAGGAGGAGAGACGAGCCAAGTGAGTGGGAGCTCGGTGCCGAGGGGGTGTGGAGCCCTGACAGAGAACTGTACTTGCATGAAAAATACTCTGGGCAGTTAATTTCTCATTCCTGTCTTTGCCTAACGCAGCCTTGGTTTGTTTTAGTGCTGCGAACGGGGTAGAATTCAGCGGTGCTGGGAACATTTTGTGGTGGAAAATGTTTTGGTGGCGTGAGCATGGGGCTGCAGACTAAAAACTGCCAACTTGGAGGGCGCAGAGCTGTTGTTTTCTTAATTTGGAGTCACTTGCTCCATGTCAAGGAACTAAAATGGAAGTGAAAACTCAAAAAATATCTATTTTTCCTCTTTGATTTTTCAAATAAAAGAGATGAGCCATAGTTGAAGGAGCAAAGCAGGGCTCTGCCATGGGGCTGACCCAGGCGCTCTCCTCCCCTGCCCCTTTTTCCAGGAGAAGAAAGCGTGACGAGGACAGGCATGACATCAACAAGATGAAGGGTTACACCCTGCTCTCCGAGGGCATCGACGAGATGGTGGGCATCATCTACAAACCCAAAACCAAGGAGACCCGTGAGACCTACGAGGTGTTGCTGAGCTTCATTCAGGCAGCTCTTGGGGACCAGGTGAGGATGGGGACGCCTCAGGATGGTTGTCCCTGCTCTGACAGAGGATTCAAAGCCTGTAAGATCTGGCCTTCGGCTGTTTTAGTTCTTCCCTTTAATCCCGTGGGATGGCTTCACTCTGGTGGTGCTGGCTTTTGGGCTTGCTTGTGCTGGTGCCTTTGTTGTGGGAGCGGCCTTTTGGTGCCTGTGTGAGGGTCCAGAAATAGGAAGGACCGACCCCGTACCCTTCACGTACCAAATTTCTTCCTCTTCCCAACACGTTATTCCTTTTGCAGCCACGTGACATCCTCTGCGGAGCTGCCGACGAGGTCCTGGCGGTGCTGAAGAACGAGAAACTGCGTGATAAGGAGAGGAGGAAGGAGATCGATCTGCTCCTGGGACAGACTGATGATACCCGCTACCACGTGCTGGTGAACCTGGGGAAGAAGATCACAGATTACGGCGGAGACAAGGAGATCCAGAACATGGGTATGGAAGGTGGTGTTGTAGGCCGTGGCTTCAGGGACTGGCAGAAAGTTGGGTTAGTGGTGCCAAACCCAGCCTTAGTCTGGGGTGTGTTTGCATACAGAGAAGCCAGAAAAAATGTTTGGACAGTTTTCAAGCTCCCAAACCACGTTCCTTACATCTTTTGGCTGCGCAGAGGTGTGGGCGGGCGTGTGGATCTGTGAACCTTGCATGTGGTGCCCAGATTTTCCAAGGAACTAACTCCGCTCTCTTTTGCAGACGACAATATTGATGAAACGTACGGGGTGAACGTGCAGTTCGAGTCTGATGAGGAGGTATGAGCTGGGAGGCTGCAGCGTGGCAGTGGAGGCCCTGTCCTGTCCCCTCCCTGCTCCGTGGGGACTGCGTTCGTCCCATTTTACTTGGCCACGCTGGGAAATGGGGCATTGGCTGGGACTGGGCTGCCTCTGCCAGGAAGTAGAAGCCGGATTATTTTAGCTGCTGCTTCCCGGTTTGGGGAGGATTTGTTGATTATCCTGCTAATCCAAGGCTTATCATGAGTCAGTACGATGGAAAACAGATGGTGATATTTAGATCTCGTGGTGAGACTTGACACATCGGGAGGAAGAGAGAAATTCAAATGCGGTGGTTGGAAGTGTTTCATCGAAACACTCCCTGGAATTGTTTTTTTGGAAGAGGCTGAGAGAACGATAAGAGAGATAAATACAAGACTGTTGGGGGAGTTGCTGGCAAAACCTCTCTGTAGAGAGTAGAAATAATCTTATCACGTGGTCCTTTACCTGGACGACAGCATTATATTCCTGTTAAAAGCACAAGGCAGGCTGTTTCCCCTCGGGAATGAGCTGCCAGATTATTCATTTCTGTCGAGGAAAAGCTTCTCTTGGAGATTTGCAAAAGCCACTTACTGGAACTTTCCTTCCCGCAGGAAGGTGATGAGGACATTTATGGCGAAGTGCGCGACGAGGCGTCTGATGATGACATGGAGGGAGATGAAGCCGTGGTCCGTTGCACCCTCTCGGCCAACGTGAGTCACCGAGGAACACGTGAAATGTGATTTTTGAGGTGCTCTGGAGGAGGGTGGGGGATCCTGTTGGTCTGTAGATGGAGTTAAGGTCGTTTGTGGGTGGAGAGGAGCCTTGAAGCTGTTGTCTGATGGAGACCAAAATGAATGTTAATAAAATTAACAACTCCGGCAGCCGTACGGTTGCACCTGCTGGTTCTCCGCTCCTCTGCCAGGGTAGAGAGAGGCCCAAGGCCTTCCCTCCGACTGCAGAGGCCGCGTGCCTGCTTTCCTCTTGCAGGAAAATAACATTTTTGGTGGGCTTTTCTTAAGCTTGTGGCATCGGGGGAGCTGATGAGTTCAAAGAAGAAGGATCTGCATCCTCGAGACATCGACGCCTTCTGGCTCCAGCGGCAGCTGAGCCGCTTCTATGACGATGCCATTGTTTCCCAGAAGAAGGCGGATGAAGTGCTGGAGATCTTGAAGGTCAGTGGCCACCTGATCTGCAGGATTGTGGTGCCCTCAGAATACCTCTCTGGAAGGCAGGAATTTTTTTAAACTGCAACAGGGGAGGGTCAGGCTGGGCAGGAGGAGAAAATGTTTCCCAGCAAGAGTGGTCCGAGAGTGGAACAGGCTGCCCGGGGAGGGGGGAGTCCCCATCCCTGGGGGGGTTTCAGGGCCGTTGGGATGAGCTGTGGGGGATGTGGGGTAGGGGAGAGCTTTGTGGAGTCGGGCTGAGGGTTGGACTCGGTGATCCCGAGGGGCTTTTTCAACCTGAATGATTCTGGAATTCTGTGAATTTGCCCCAAGAACTCGTTACCCGTGTCAGAGTAAATGCCACTGGCTGTCTGTTGTGTTTGCCAACAATCTAGATAAGTGCTGGACTAGGGTGGGCCTAGTCTTAATCCACAGAAATCTTCTTCTAAGGGGAAAACAATTGGATTTTTGTGAGCGTTTGCTGAGAGATCATTGTAAGTTGGGTCTGTTTCCCTGCTAATTTTGGTGCTGATGCTTGTGTGTGCTGGGCGTCGTGACTCGGTGGGGAAGAAGGGGACTCGGGTTTTAGGGTTGGACACTCGGTCTTGTGTGTAGTTGCTGTTAAGCTCCACTTGAGTTCAGTTCTGTGCAAAGCAGGGATTCTTGTTCTGTGGGGCACTGAGGTAACCGGTCGTTCCTTGTTTCTTCTCCTCCCAGACTGCGAGCGACGACCGGGAGTGTGAGAACCAGCTTGTTCTGCTCCTGGGCTTTAACACCTTCGACTTCATTAAAGTCCTGCGGCAGCACCGCATGATGAGTGAGTGGCGTTCACTTTGACTGTCCCACCTTGTTTCCCTGCAGTTCTGACATGATTCTAGCACAACCCGAGGCTTTTTAGCTGCCATCGGTGTTGCTTTGTGAAGCTTGGCCCTTTGTTATTTGCTCCCTTTTGGTTCAATCCTTAACCCCACCCGCCATCCCTTAATTTTCTTTCGTCAGTCCTGTACTGCACTTTGCTGGCCAGTGCACAAAGTGAAGCTGAAAAAGAAAGAATAATGGGGAAGATGGAAGCGGATCCTGAGCTGTCGAAGTTCTTGTATCAGCTGCACGAGACAGAGAAGGAGGATCTCATCCGGGTAAGGCTGGAGGGAACCTCGGGCCGGATGAGGGAGGAATCGTGGGATCCTTGCTGCTGTCTGCGGTCATTGTTGGGCTGTGTTTTGTTTGCTGTTCGTGAGAGAGGAGCCTGCTGACTCAGCTGGGATCTTGAAACCGTAGGAAACGTTGCTTAGGTGATGGTTAAGACTCAGCTGAGAGAGCGATATATTTACCACTTCTTAGTTTTGAGTCACTCAGATGTCTGCTTTTTCTGGGAAATGTCAATATCTGCAGGTTTCATGTTTTTGAATTGGTGTTAACTGTCTTGTACCAGCACTATTTCACCTCTGGGCCTCCTCGATGTGTGGCTCACCACAGTAAAACACCTAATCAACTCCTAATTACCTGGGCTTGGAATGTGACACTCAGAACAGGTTTATTGGCGTGCAGTGTCAGTTCTGCTTGGCCTTTGGATGATAGCAGTTCCATGACTGATTTGAGGGTTGTTTTGAGGGTGATTAATCCCATATTCCTGCTTTGTTGGAAGAAAACACCCTGGTTGTGTTGATGTGAGGGGTCACTTTGGTGTCTCTGTGTTTGAGGAGCGCTACAGGCACGCAGCAGGCTGGGCTTTTGCTGGGGCACTGCAGGGTTGTGTGTTTTCACTCCCTGTTTCCTTTTGTCTGCTCTCCTGGAAGACAAGTTTATGTCCCGGTCTTGGGGCACTGGTTCCTACTGCCAAAAATCATTGGCTCTGGTTACCTGAATGTTTGGAATTGGGAGAAATGGTGGCGTGTGGTGCTCTGGCTGTGCAGGCTCGCAGGGTGTGCAGCCACGCGTGACAGGAGAGTCTGGCAGCTCAGGGAGGAGGCTCAGCTGTTCTTCCCCGGGGCTGAATTCTCATCCCTTCACGCAGGAGGAACGCTCTCGCCGGGAGCGTGTGCGCCAGTCCCGGATGGACACTGACTTGGAGACCATGGATCTGGACCAAGGAGGAGAGGTAAAACTCTTTGAAGTCATCTGTTCGTCGGCTTTCTGACAACCGTCCTCAGTAGGCACTTAGTTGGGCCCTTCACCCCAAAAAGGCCATTGAGTGACTCGAGCGTGGCCAGAGAAGGGCAGCGGAGCTGGGGCAGAGTCTGGAGCACATGTCTGCTGGGGAGCGACTGGGGGAACTGGGGGGGTTCAGTCTGGAGAAGAGGAGGCTGAGGGGAGACCTCCTGGCCCTCGGCAACTCCCTGCCAGGAGGGGGCAGAGAGGGGGGATGAGTCTCTGGAGCCAAGGCCCCAGCGCCAGGCCCCGAGGGAATGGCCTCAAGCTGCCCAGGGCAGGGTCAGGCTGGCTCTGAGGAAGGATTTCTGTGCAGAAGGGGCTGTTGGGCGTTGGAATGGGCTGCCCAGGGCAGGGGGGAGTCCCCGGGATCCCTGGGGGGGTTGAAGAGTCGGGCTGAGCCAGCGCTGAGGGGTCTGGGGGAGTTGGGAACGGTCAGGGGG
>NW_020799148.1:41613-45044 GCF_003259725.1 Athene cunicularia | reverse complement strand
AGATCTCTCTGGGATTGAGGTGCCCAAACCTGGACACAACCCTCCAGGTGTGGCCTCCCCAGTCAGAGCACAGGGGACTGTCACCTCCCTGCTCCTGCTGGTCACACCAGTGCTGATACAAGCCAGGAGGCCGTTGGCTTTCTTGGCCACCCGGGTACACTGCTGGCTCATGGTCAGCTGCTGGTCAGTGAGAACCCCCAGACCCTCCTTTTACAGAAAGAATTGTGGTGGCTTCCTTAGGTTTATAGAAGGATATAAGCTGTGACAATCTCGTCACAGAAGGATGAGTTTGGGTTGTGCCTTTCATCTGTGCTTGTGTAGCCGGCATTCACCGGGCTCAATACGGGCTTTGGATGTCAGTGTGGGCTGTGAAACCCACGTGTTTCTCCCAGTTCTATACTGGGACAAGCACGAAGCTGTCTGTGAGCGTTTTGGGGCTGCGCTGCTCCGACGCTGCCCCGGGGAACGTGCGTTTACCTGGTTTAACCCCCCGTGGGCTTCCTCCAGCGCCTGGCGACTTACGGCATCAACGTGGCTGAGCTGACGGGGGATCACCAGCTCTGCAAGGAGGAAATCAGCGCTACCCAGATCATCGTCTGCACCCCGGAGAAGTGGGACATCATCACCCGCAAGGGAGGAGAACGCACCTACACCCAGCTGGTGCGGCTGGTCATCCTGGTGAGCAGTGCCAGTGCCTGGCATGGAGGAGGGGGACAATGAGGGACGCTGGCTCTGTCGGCCTCACGGTTTCCAAACATGCGCTAGTGCTTGGTTGTAGAGACTCGGGCTTTGAGCTGTGGGATGAGTGTGCTTCAGGCCCTGCAAGCGGGTCCGCTAAGAAACTAAACCAAAAAATGAGTTGGTATCGCCGGTTTGGAGCGGGGAGAACTGTTCCCGTTTCCTCTCTTTAGGATGAGATACACCTACTGCATGATGACCGAGGACCCGTCCTGGAGTCTCTGGTAGCCAGAGCCATCCGCAACATCGAGATGACTCAGGAGGACGTGAGGCTCGTTGGCTTGAGTGCCACCCTCCCCAACTACGAGGACGTGGCTACGTTCCTGAGAGTGGACCCGGCCAAAGGCTTGTTCTATTTCGATAACAGGTACCCTGGGAAGCTGGGAGAGATCTTTGCGATCGGGTGGTGGGTGGCTGTTGGGAAAGACCTGTCTCCTGTGGAGGCAGTTGAGTGTGTTATCTGTCAGATGGTGCCAGGGTCTCACCGGGCCTTCAGCCTACTCCCAGCATGCGTTTATTTGCTCTTAAATGTCCCTGTAAACGCACATTCAGGACTAGAGCAGCTAAATACAGCCTCAAAATGTGTGGCAGGGTTTCTGCGTTGTCATACTTGCGAGAAGATGCTTTAGAGAAAGCAGATGAACTCTGCTGTACCTGTGTGCTGCATAAGGTGTTTGAAGGAAGCCTAAAATAGAATTATGGTAGTTCCTGAAACACTGTTTTTGCTCCCTGAGCGTGTGCGTAGCAAATGGATTCCAGGAAGTAGGAATACATGTTACTGTTTAATCTCACCAGGCAGAACTGCAGCCCTCAAAACTCTGATTAAATGGAGGCACAAAGGAATTGAACTTGGTAGCACGGAATACAGGATGCCTTCGGACAGAACCTTTGTAGCAGGGTTTCTCCATTCTTCTGCTCTTTTATGGACTTATTTTTTTTTCCTTACAGCTTCCGACCGGTGCCCCTAGAGCAGACCTATGTGGGTATTACAGAGAAGAAAGCAATCAAACGCTTCCAGATAATGAATGAGATAGTTTATGAGAAGATTATGGAGCATGCTGGAAAGAACCAGGTTTGATACTTTATTATTCCTGGCCCACTTAATCCCGGCTCTCGTCTGTTCCTGGTGAGACTCTCTTGAGGTGCTGTCCCTGCAGTGGAGAAGGGGGAGGTTTGGGTGGTCAGTGGCAGCTGAGGGAGGAAGGAACAGAGGTTCCCTCTCAGTGTCAGCTGTCTGATGAATGTACGACCACTCCTTTTTAGGATGAGGGAGCTTTTGTGATGCTGCCCTATTAAATCAGGAACTCTTTGCTGGTTCACAGGGCATCTGGACTAATTCTAGATCAACTCCCACCCTGAACACCAGGAGTGGGTTGGCTCAATCATCTTTTTCCAGCTGCAGCTGCAACGATTCCCCTCGCAGTGATGGTACCATCTGCTTCTTTTAACAGGTGCTGGTGTTTGTTCACTCCAGGAAGGAGACCGGGAAGACTGCCCGGGCCATCAGGGACATGTGCCTGGAGAAAGACACCCTGGGCCTCTTCCTGCGGGAGGGCTCAGCCTCCACCGAGGTGCTGAGGACCGAAGCCGAGCAGTGCAAGGTAACTGCCCGACCGGGGCCGTTCTCACCCAGCGATAGCAGGAGAGCAGCTGCAAAGATGCTGCCAGTTTGGTGCAGTTTCACAGCCTTTCCTTTATGTTTATTTTCTCCCTGGTGTTAACTCGGCTCGAAAAGCTAAAGCTGGTTGTGTTTCTGCTGCAGAACCTGGAGCTGAAGGACCTTCTTCCTTACGGCTTCGCCATTCACCACGCCGGGATGACGCGAGTGGACCGGACACTGGTGGAGGATCTGTTTGCTGACAAGCACATTCAGGTGAGCCCTGCTTCCCAGGAGGAGCTCCACGTTTGTTCGGGGCAGGCACTTCACAAGAAACGCTTGAGCCGGGTTTTTAACAGCCCTGTGGGCAAAACCAAGAGCATCAGGTGCTGCCAGCTGCCATGCTGCTCTGCTGAAGCTGGTGCTTGGTGATTTTCCTGTAAAGATTAGAAACTAAAAGCACACGGCCAGGAGTGGAGAGGGCAAGAACTTCTCCCCTAGGCCTAGCTGAGTGTTTAAAGCTCGAGGCCTGTCCCAGAGCAGGCTGCCACTTTGGCCAAAGCTCATTTAAGCAATTTCCTGGCTCCGTTATAAATGGAAGGCAAAGGATTTTTGTGCAGTGAGCTGGAAAATTTGGGCAACGATCTTGCTGTTCATCTGCTGAGCTGTCAAGACAGAATCCCAGAATCCTCTGGGTTGGAAAAGCCCCTCCAGCCCAACCATGACCCTCCCTCTGACCGTTCCCAACTCCCCCAGATCCCTCAGCGCTGGCTCAGCCCGACTCTCCAACCCCTCCAGGGATCCCGGGGACTCCCCCCTGCCCTGGGCAGCCCATTCCAACGCCCAACAGCCCCTTCTGCACAGAAATCCTTCCTCAGAGCCAGCCTGACCCTGCCCTGGGCAGCTTGAGGCCATTCCCTCGGGGCCTGGCGCTGGGGCCTTGGCTCCAGAGACTCATCCCCCCTCTCTGCCCCCTCCTGGCAGGGAGTTGCCGAGGGCCAGGAGGTCTCCCCTCAGCCTCCTCCTCCTCACCCTGAACACCCCCAGCTCCTTCCCTGGCTCCTCACAGGATTTATTCTCCAGCCCCTCCCCAGCC
>NW_020799148.1:34871-41563 GCF_003259725.1 Athene cunicularia | reverse complement strand
CCAACGCCCAACAGCCCCTTCTGCACAGAAATCCTTCCTCAGAGCCAGCCTGACCCTGCCCTGGGCAGCTTGAGGCCATTCCCTCGGGGCCTGGCGCTGGGGCCTTGGCTCCAGAGACTCATCCCCCCTCTCTGCCCCCTCCTGGCAGGGAGTTGCCGAGGGCCAGGAGGTCTCCCCTCAGCCTCCTCTTCTCCAGACTGAACCCCCCCAGTTCCCCCAGCCGCTCCCCAGCAGACCTGTGCTCCAGACCCTGCCCCAGCTCCGTTGCCCTTCTCTGGCCACACTCGAATAATCAACAGTCACAGCTCTCGGGCTTTGTCCCTTTTGTGTGTGTCTCTAATGTCAAGACCAGCATTTTATATCCTCCTTTTCCCTAGGAGGAGGCTTCTGCCTGGCTTTGATCATTGTTTTTGCTCCTGCAGGTGCTGGTCTCCACAGCCACGCTGGCCTGGGGTGTGAACCTCCCTGCTCACACCGTCATCATCAAGGGGACGCAGGTGTACAGCCCCGAGAAGGGACGCTGGACCGAGCTGGGTGCCCTGGACATCCTGCAGGTGAAGTTCTGCTAACAAAGATGCTGCCGAGACCCGGGGCAGGATTTTTCCTTTCCCGCTGAGGCCCATTTGAGGTCTGCTTTCATATTTTCTCAGTGCAGTTGCTCCCTGTTGTCTGCTGTCAAACTGTCTCGGTGTTCTGGGAACAGCCCTGTGGTGAGGGCAGAGGAGAAGTGGATCAGTAGGAGGACAAATGATTCCTCTCCCAATATCTTGCCCAGACACATCTGAGATACTTCTAGCTGGCAGGAGACACGTAACAGCAGACTGAGCAATCTGGCAGTAAAGCCTCAGGACATGGCAGCAAGGAGAAATTGCCAAGCTAAAAGCTTTTAGGTTTTGCTGATCTCACCTTCTTCTTTCTTAGATGCTGGGGCGTGCCGGGAGGCCTCAGTATGATACCAAAGGAGAGGGGATCCTCATCACATCCCACGGTGAGCTGCAGTATTACCTGTCCCTGCTCAACCAGCAGCTCCCCATTGAAAGTCAGATGGTGTCGAAGCTCCCGGACATGCTCAATGCAGAGACAGTGCTTGGCAACGTCCAGAATGCAAAGGTGAGGGCGAATCTTTCCCTTCCCCACGTGTGTGTGTGCCCTTTGTTGCCCCCAGAGAGCTGGTGGGAATTACAGGATGATCAGGGTTGGGGAAAAATGCTGTCGTTGTACGGGAGCAAAGGAACTTGGTGCCAGGGGAGCAGATTTTTAAGAGCTCTGGAAGCGCAGCCACGAGAACTGCCAGCCTGTAACGCTGGCTGGTGTGTCAGGCAAGTGGGTGGATGCTTCTGTAATTCAGAGCAGAGCGAGTTCTCCACATGGAGAAGGACACTGGGGAAAAGCCTGCATGCAGAGAGCGGGGTGGTTTTTTTGGTTTTTAACTCCTTAATATTTTTCTGATACCAGAGGAGAGTTGTGTATGGCCCTGCTGGGCTTCCAGGCTCTGTTTTAACGTTGATGGAGCTGGGCTCAGCCTGCTGTGCCCTACACTAGTGCTGGGAGCACGGGGCTCTGAGGCAGAGCCTCGCCCTCGCTCGCCGTGAGACGTGTTCGTCGGCTCTTACACCACATTGGTGTTTCCTCAAGGATGCAGTGAATTGGCTGGGCTACACCTACCTGTACATCCGAATGCTGCGCTCCCCCACTCTCTACGGGATATCCCACGATGATCTGAAGGGGGATCCGCTGCTGGACCAGCGCCGCCTGGATCTGGTTCACACCGCAGCCCTCATGTTGGACAAGAACAACCTGGTGAAGTACGACAAGAAGACGGGGAACTTCCAGGTGAGACAGGCCCTGGGAAAGGCTCCGTGACCGAGCAGAGCTGGGCAGGAGCATCCTCTGGCTGAGAAAGAGGATGCAAGAGGCACCTTACTGGTTAAATATGGATCCCAGGACACGCGGCTGCGTCGTTCAGACCTGCTGTTGTGCACGTCTGCGGTTCCAGGGAGCTGGTTGCCAGCATGGAGAGTGCTGGTGTAAAACCTGACCCTCAGTCTGTCAATGTTGTGGGTTTGCTGCTGCCTCCTAAGCAAATTCATGTTCCCGTTGCATTTTTGTTGCTTCGGAGGCAGTGAGATGAGCAAAGGGAGGCTGTGGTGTGTGGAATTGCGTGCCAGGTGAAGCAGCTTTCCGGAGTGACTTGTAGCCTGAGGGTTTGTGCTTAGTTTGTCTGGAGACGTCCCTGCTGCTGCAGCCTGGTTCCTGTTCAGCATCTCCTGTCTGTGCCCCGAACAGTTGGGGGTTGTTCTGCTGCTTCACACTGGCTCTTGTCCTTGTGGCAGGTCACAGAGCTGGGCCGCATCGCCAGCCACTACTACATTACCAATGAGACGATGCAGACTTACAATCAGCTCCTCAAACCCACTCTGAGTGAAATCGAGTTGTTTCGGGTTTTCTCGCTCTCCTCGGAGTTCAGGAACATCACCGTGAGGGAGGTACGGAGCCAGACACCCATCCCGAGCGAGACAGCCCCGAGGCATCAGTCTTGATGCTGCGGGGGAAGATGCAGAGCCTGCCCGGTGAGGGACTGTTCTCATCTCCCCTGCCTTGCTCTTCTGCAGGAGGAGAAGCTCGAGCTTCAGAAGTTGCTGGAGCGAGTTCCCATCCCGGTGAAGGAGAGCATAGAGGAGCCCAGTGCCAAGGTGAGCCCTGCCTGTGCCTTTGAGGGGACTCCTCTGCTCGTCTTGAGGAGAGCAGTGATCCTTGGGGAAAAAATGCTACTCGAGGGGGGGGGGGGCATTTCTGTTCTCTTCCCTCTGTGGGACATCGTGGACAGGGTCAGAGATGCTCAGAGAGCTGCGGGTGTTGCTTGTCTCTGAGCATGGGACAATCAGTCCCTGTTGATCGCTTCTGCCATGCCCCGTGTCAGAGCCCACAGGGATCGGGCGCTGGTGTGGAGGGTGCTGAGAGCCTCTTTGTTCTGCTTCCCCAGATCAATGTGCTCCTCCAGGCCTTCATCTCCCAGCTGAAGCTGGAAGGATTTGCTCTCATGGCAGACATGGTCTACGTTACCCAGGTGAGCGAGGAAACGTGGCTGGGGCCTCTCTTTCCATTTAGGTGTGTCCAGTCCAGCCACGTCTCAGTCTTACTCAACTACTTACACCTTGGAATTTTAGTTCGTGGTTATAAATTACTTCAAAAATAACTAGAGCTGTGTGTGGTGAGAAGGTCTAACCCCTCCCTGGAAGGGTTCAAGGCCAGGTTGGACGGGGCTTTGGGCAGCCTGGACTGGGGGAAGGTGGCCCTGCCCGGGGCAGGGGGATGGGAACTGGATGGTCTTTAAAAGGTCCCTTCCAACCCAAACCAGTCTGTTACCACGTGGCTGGGCTGGAAAACGGGTAGAAAGGAATGAAATGTTAAATGTGATGATGGCAGCCAAGCTCTGAGAGCTGCTCTCTGCTCCCCCAGTCTGCTGGGCGGCTGATGCGAGCCATCTTCGAGATCGTCCTGAACCGTGGCTGGGCCCAGCTCACCGACAAGACCCTTAACCTCTGCAAGATGATTGACAAACGGATGTAAGTGACATCTCGGAGATGTTTTCTGATTGCAGGCTGGATGAGGCTCCTCAGCGTAGCGTTGGGGCAGGAGAGTGCTTGTGCCTGTCGGGGCGTAAAGGAGCTGCCGTGTGTTTCTGGCCAAGGGCTGGTGTTTGGCAGCGTGGGGAAGGTGCTCTCAAGACTTCATCTCTTGGTTTTTTTTGCTTGTCTCACCCCACGGTGTCCTCGCAGGTGGCAGTCCATGTGCCCTTTGCGCCAGTTCAAGAAACTGCCTGAGGAAGTGGTGAAGAAAATCGAGAAGAAGAATTTCCCGTTTGAACGGCTCTATGACTTGAACCATAACGAAATAGGTACGGGGACGGGCAGATGCGGTGGGGAGAGGTGTCTGCCTGTTTTCCTCTGCCATGTTTTAACTCAGAAATAAGGGAGCTTGTTCCTCTCTAACTGAAGGGGCAGAACTGGGGAGGGTCATGGTACAGCCTGAGGAAGGCAGAGGCTTTTCCCTGACACCTTCCAGCTGCTTGGATCATAAATACTGTTCAGTTTGGGAGCTGTTGGTCACCCTGTTGTCCCTCTGTCCTGACAGCGGCACCTTTCTGTTGCAGGGGAACTGATCCGAATGCCCAAGATGGGTAAGACAATCCACAAATATGTTCATCTGTTTCCAAAACTGGAGCTTTCGGTCCACTTGCAGCCTATTACCCGCTCCACCCTGAAAGTAGAGCTCACCATTGCCCCCGACTTCCAGTGGGATGAAAAGGTGAGTTGTGCAGCTAAATATTACCAGGTTAAATCCCCTGCTAGGGCAGAATTGCAGGGAGAGGGCTGCTGTTCAGCTCCTGGAGATCTGGAAGGGGGAAATCCGGACTCTGATACAAAGGTAACAGCTGCCCTTGCTCAGGTACATGGTTCATCTGAAGCTTTCTGGATCCTGGTGGAAGATGTGGACAGCGAGGTGATCCTGCACCACGAGTACTTCCTGCTGAAAGCCAAGTACGCGCAGGACGAGCACCTCGTCACCTTCTTCGTGCCCGTGTTTGAGCCACTGCCCCCACAGTACTTCATCCGGGTGGTCTCTGACCGCTGGCTCTGTAAGTCTCTGGTTACACAGCAGCGGTTCCCTGGGGTCTGAGGGGGTAGTTCAGCCCCTCTCCTAGTGCTGTGCAGGGGGGAAAAAAGGCTTCTGACATCCAAGTGACAGCAGGGCTGGGGATCCCCTTGGCAGAGGGAGCTCAGAGATGAAATTGCTGGAGTGTTTTCGGAGATGAAAATGTTTTTTTTCCTGTGTCTGACAGCCTGTGAGACCCAGCTGCCCGTTTCCTTCCGCCACCTGATCCTCCCTGAGAAGTACCCTCCTCCGACCGAGCTGCTGGATCTGCAGCCGCTGCCCGTGTCGGCTCTGCGGAACAGCGCCTTCGAGAGCCTCTACCAGGACAAGTTCCCTTTCTTCAACCCTATCCAGACCCAGGGTGAGTTTTGCCTCTGACCCCCTCCTCCAAAAAACCACCTCTCAGCGAGCCTTGACCCTTTTGGCATTCTCCGTCCTTTAGCCTTGATTTTCGTGGGGTTTATTCACGTAACGCGAGGAACTTTCTGTAGCAAATTTATATCCCCTCTACCTCCTGGAGCCTTAGGGGTTTGATGGCTTGAAATCTTTCTCTGTGGGCCGGAGTATCTTTGATGCATTCCTCAAGGCCTGGGGCTGTCTGCCAGGTTTGCTCCTGGAAGCCGTGGCTCAGGTTCACGGAACCCGCTGGCCCCAAACCTCCCCGTCTGTGCTGCTTGTGGGGATGGAGCTGTGAGCAAACCAGAGCTGCCCTGTCCGTGCTTCTCCGCCTGGGCTTAGTCAGAGTTGAGAACTCACACTTAGGAGCTGTTACAACAGACTAGGGCCTGTTTTGCTCAGTGGATCCTGGGCTAAAACTCTTTAAACAGCCCTTAATGTAGCTCCTCCTGGATCCGGGTGGTGTTTTCCCTTCCCGTTTCTAGAACTTTGATAAAATCTATGGAGATTTTGCTAAACTGCTCTCTTCCATGTTGTCTGTCTGTCCCCAGTGTTTAACACTGTTTATAACAGTGACGACAACGTGTTTGTGGGTGCCCCCACGGGAAGTGGAAAGACCATTTGTGCTGAATTTGCCATCCTGAGGATGCTGCTGCAGAACTCGGAGGGACGCTGCGTGTACATCACTCCCATGGAGGCTCTGGCAGAGCAGGTAAGCCCGGCATCCTCGGGAGAACTGGAGCCTCAGATTTGTTTTCTCATCCCGTTTCACTTTCCTCATCCCTTCTTTACTATCACATCCCTCAGGATGACTCCAGAATCTTTTAATTGTGGTCTCTGTGATGGAGCAAAGAGACACCACCCTGCTGCTGACCTGTTGGTGTGTGCGTGTGTGTGTGTCCAAAGATTTGGTGGGATTTGGTCTAATTTGAAGTTAACAACAGCATCCCTTATATTTTTGGCAGGTCTTCTTGGACTGGTATGAAAAGTTCCAGGAGCGTCTCAATAAGAAGGTCGTTTTGCTGACGGGGGAGACCAGCACTGACCTGAAGTTACTGGGCAAAGGCAACATCATCATCAGCACCCCCGAGAAATGGGACATCCTCTCGCGACGCTGGAAGCAGCGAAAGAACGTCCAGAACGTCAACCTCTTCATCGTGGATGAAGTGCATCTCATTGGGGGCGAAAATGGGGTGCGTCTGGGAGGGGAGGAGGATGCTACTTGTTCGAGGGATGCTCATCATCGTGCTGGTCCTGGTAGCGGAGCTGCTGTGGGGTGGATGGTTGCTCGTTTGTAATATGTGATTTGAGGTCAGCTCCCTGCCAGGAGGGGGCAGAGAGGGGGGATGAGTCTCTGGAGCCAAGGCCCCAGCGCCAGGCCCCGAGGGAATGGCCTCAAGCTGCCCAGGGCAGGGTCAGGCTGGCTCTGAGGAAGGATTTCTGTGCAGAAGGGGCTGTTGGGCGTTGGAATGGGCTGCCCAGGGCAGGGGGGAGTCCCCGGGATCCCTGGAGGGGTTGAAGAGTCGGGCTGAGCCAGCGCTGAGGGGTCTGGGGGAGTTGGGAACGGTCAGGGGGAGGGTCATGGTGGGGCTGGAGGAGCTTCAAGGGCTTTTCCAACCCAGATGGTTCTGGGATTCTGT
>NW_020799148.1:28659-34821 GCF_003259725.1 Athene cunicularia | reverse complement strand
CCAGATCCCTCAGCGCTGGCTCAGCCCGACTCTTCAACCCCTCCAGGGATCCCGGGGACTCCCCCCTGCCCTGGGCAGCCCATTCCAACGCCCAACAGCCCCTTCTGCACAGAAATCCTTCCTCAGAGCCAGCCTGACCCTGCCCTGGGCAGCTTGAGGCCATTCCCTCGGGGCCTGGCGCTGGGGCCTTGGCTCCAGAGACTCATCCCCCCTCTCTGCCCCCTCCTGGCAGGGAGTTGCCGAGGGCCAGGAGGTCTCCCCTCAGCCTCCTCTTCTCCAGACTGAACCCCCCCAGTTCCCCCAGCCGCTCCCCAGCAGACCTGTGCTCCAGACCCTGCCCCAGCTCCGTTCCCTTCTCTGGCCACGCTCGAGTCACTCAATGGCCTTTTTGGGGTGAGGGGCCCAGAACTGAACCCCTCAGCGAGGGGTGGCCTCCCCAGTGCCGAGCCCAGGGCTCAGATCCCTTCCCTGTCCCTGCTGGCCACGCCAGGGCTGGTACAAGCCAGGATGCCACTGGCCTCCTTGGCCCCTGGGCACACTGCTGGCTCCTGTTCAGCCGGCTGGCAATGACCCCCCCGGTCCCTCTCTGACCGGCAGCTTTTACTGGCAACTGATCTCCGCACCCACCCAGCAGGGACGCAGGCTGATTTATTGCGTCTCTCCCACCAAACGAGCCCACGCTCACCTTGATGTGCAATTTCGCTTTCGTTAGTAAACTCAGGGTGGTGTGTCTGCTGGCCTCGGGTCCGAGCGGCACCAGCCCCTTCAGCTTCTCCAAACACAAGCGGAGGTGGGCACGCCTGTCGGAAGATCACACAACACACTGAGCGCTCATGTACGCGCTTCCCACGCGGTGGCTCGCCCCTGCGAGCGCGGACCGTTGGGCTGGTTGGAGGCTAAACCCAACCAGACGCCTTCCCACCCTCCGCTTCATACGCCGGGAGGAAACTGCAGCCAGAGGAAAGGATCTCGCTGAAAAAACCCGACTCCACCGTCGGCCAACCCCACCTACAAACCCTGCCAGAGCCTTTCAGGCTGTTGGGACGCTTGCTGGCGAGGAGCTGCCAAGAGCCTCATTGTTTTGGGTGAGGGTATCTGCTTTTTGTCTCCCTCCTCCCCAAACCCCTCACTGCAGGGATGCTGTTCGGCCACCACCTTGCTCCACTGACAGCTGAAACCACCTGGGCTGACACCACGCAGCTGTAAACCCCGCGCGGCCCTCAGGAGTGCTTCTTTCCCTATTTTTAGCAGGAACAGCACAGGAGCCTGCCAGAAATCCCTCCCTTTCTCCACAACACCCAGATTTTGTCTGCATTAATCCGTAAGCTAATGCTCTACCGCTCGCGCCCCGCTGCTGCGGGCAACTCTGGCTCTTGGAGGAAAACCCTTTCTCCGTCGATAACCAGGATGCTCCCAGCACGGGCCAGTTTACTTTGCGTTCAACACTCCAACCCCAAGATTTAGGTCACATTCTTGGGCACCGGTTGCAACACCCGCCTTTGAAATACCCGATTGACACAGGCAGCTGCAAACTGGGATTTTGCAAGTACCTGCCTATCTTGTTTTGCACACGCTAGGAGTAAACAGGCATTTGCCTACACAAAAAGTACCTCCTGAATTACAATGCAAACAAAACACGTGGTCTTCAGTCTTCGGGTAAATCCCAAACACTGACAGGCTCAAAGATGAGCCTTTGCAAAGATTATTTACCTGAGCGGCGGGGGGAAGAGCTGCCTCGAGCAGCGCAGACCTGTCCGACCGTGCCACGCAGGCTGACAAGTGATTTACCTGCGAGATCTATGGATAAGGAGCCAGCCCAGCCGCGCTGCGTAAGGGCTGTGGCAGCAAAACTGAAAATCCTCAGCTCCCTTTGCTAAAAAAACCCCCCAACCCTTCTCATGTTGGCCATTCACACCAGAAAAACGAATGGAAAAAAACCAGCTCGCCCTGCCTAGCAGAAGTTAGGCGGGGGGGGGAGATTACACAACGCCAACGCCAGAGTCAAACGTGGGGTTTCCGCTTCGAAGTGAGAGGTGTCGTGTCTGTAAAAGCGTGTTTCTGCCATGCTTCACCCTGCTGAAACTGCTGCTTTGCTTAAAAAACCCCGGAAATCCCACGGGCTGGTAATAACAAAAGGAAATAACCCTCAAAGGATTTGTTTCCCGGGAAAAGGCCCTCCCAAGCCCATTGTTGCGCCTCATCGTGCTTGGCCTTGTGAGCCACCCCTCCTCCCGCCGCCCTCCCTCCCCGCATCAAGGCAGGTTGCTCCTCGTGGCGGGGGGAGGCCAAGATTCACCGGCTCAACTGCTACAGGATGGGACGGAGGTACCCCCGAGGAGGAGCGAAGGAAGAAGGGGCGCGTAACCCCTGTCCAGAGAGCAGCTCGTTTCTCCAGCTGCCCCGTTCGAAGGGGCGGAAAAGACAAAGCACTTACTGCACTCGCTTGTGCAACTTCAGGAGAGCGGGCTTTCGACACTCCTCTGCTCTACACAAGGCGAGCCTCAAGTAATCAAATGCTGATTTTCTCGGATTTTTTCAAACAAGGAATAAACGTCCCTGGCCTTTTCTAACCCACTTCACTGGGGACACAGTTCTGCCTCTGACGGTACAAACCAACCAAGTTGGCAGCAGGACACGGCAAGATCTGAGCCACATCCAAGCCACGCTGAGAAAAAAAAGAGGAGCCGACCAAGGACACAAAGTCATTGTGCAGCCGGATGACAAAGACCACTCCGGTCTGTGGCAAATAATCACACTTATGTGTAGGCACAGCTCCAGTCGGGTACCTACGCCCTGACTGTGGGTGAGCAGAGGGTGACGGTCACCCCACCAGCACGGGACTGCCCAGGGAGCTGGGAAAGGGCTGGAAATCCTCCCTAGCAAGCCGAGAGGTGGGATGAGGGGAGGAACGCTGCTCGGGGTTTCACTGGAGCTGCTAGAGAGATAAATATTCCCATCTCCTTATTGCACGGCTGCTCTGGGGGCCAAGGACAGGGAATGCTTCAAGTACGAGCAACATCAGGAACGTCCTCGGTGACCACCCTACCCAGCCGCCCTGTCCCTTCTCTCCACTCCCCATCCCAACGGCTCCCCGAGCCCCGTTCCCAAACCCAGCTCCTACCAAACCTCCAGCACTCACCGGTTCTTTTCCATCTCGTTGTGCGTCGACCTGAAAAAGAAAGAGCGAGTTATTAACCCCTCTGTCTGACTAGTACAGCACAAGGAGGATTAGCACGCAGGCCTTAGTAAACACTGCCTGGAAAAGCTGCAAACCTTGGGGGCTGCTCAGCACCCCGGGGACGGTGAAAACAGCGGAAGGGACGCAGACGGTCTGGTGCAATGGAGAAATTGCCAGATAAATGGCACTAAAAGGGCCAGTAAAACCGTAAGACGGGATTTGAATGCGGAGAGGCTCAGGTTTTAGCACTAGGAGCAGGATGAAGCCGCCGTGTGAGCGCCGTGACACGAGGCAGCGCACGCCATCCACAGCGAGGGCTCTTGAGGCTCGTGGTGGAGAAGGGGAAGCGGCAGCCCTGAGAGCGGCCACACGCTCAGGGCAGGAGGGCGCATCTCCGGGCAGGGAAGTTGCTCCATCTCCACACGAACCTGCAACCGAGCCTCTATCAGAAAGCAAGTGGGATTTGAGAGAGCGCAGGTGTCCTAGAGCACTTGTTTTGTTTGGTTTTTTTTTTAAAGCAGCTTTTAAAATATTTCTTGCGCAAGAGCAAAGAAAGCAGAAGAACAGCTGTATTGTATTGTGTCCGGTTTGGGCACCTCAGTACGAGAGAGATCTGGGGGGGCTGGAGCGAGGGCAGAGGAGGGCAGCGAGGCTGGGGAGGGGCTGGAGAATAAATCCTGTGAGGAGCCAGGGAAGGAGCTGGGGGTGTTCAGGGTGAGGAGGAGGAGGCTGAGGGGAGCCCTCATCCCTCTCTGCAGCTCCTGACAGGACATTGCAGAGAGGCCGGGGCTGGGCTCTGCTCCCAGGGGATCAGGGACAGGACAAGAGGGAACGGCTGGAAACTGCCCCAGGGGAGGGTCAGGCTGGGCAGGAGGAGAAAATGTTTCCCAGCAAGAGTGGTCCGAGAGTGGAACAGGCTGCCCGGGGAGGGGGGAGTCCCCATCCCTGGGGGGGTTTCAGGGCCGTTGGGATGAGCTGGGGGGGATGTGGGGTAGGGGAGAGCTTTGTGGAGTCGGGCTGAGGGTTGGACTCGGTGATCCCGAGGGGCTTTTCCAGCCTGAACGATTCTGTCATTCCTGTGCCTCCCTGTACACTAAGACGAGTCTCTCCGAGCACAGAACCCCTCAGATCTTTCTCCCCATGATTTCTACCCCCCAGTGAGGTGTTCTGCCCACTGACTGCTCTCCCCATTGCCTTTCAGGTGCTGTTCAGGTGATGGTGGCCTCCCGCAGCCTCTGCTGGGGTATGAACATCGCCGACGCAGTACTACAACGGCAAGATCCATGCGTGAGTGTGCTGTGCTGAGAGCGAGGGAGGCGCCTTTACCCCAAAGGGCTTCACGCCTCTCCACAGGCAGAGGTTGGGAATTGGAGAGTGGTGATACCGTCCTGTGGAGCTTCGTTAACTCTCTCTCCGTCTCCCAGGTACGTGGATTACCCCATCTACGACGTGCTGCAGATGGTGGGCCACGCTAATCGCCCGCTGCAGGACGACGAGGGCCGTTGTGTCATCATGTGCCAGGGATCCAAGAAGGTGGGTGAGGAGCGAGGCACCGTTTCTGGCCTGTGAACATCTTGTCTCCTGCTTGGGGCCTGGATTTCTCCTCCCAGCTTTGGTCAAGGCTAATGTCTAACCCTCTCTTGGAGCCCTGCTGCTGGGGACGTGCTCCAGGCTGCCTGGGGAGGGGGGAGTCCCCACCCCTGGGGGGGTTTAAGGGCCGTTGGGATGAGCTGTGGGGGATGTGGGGTAGGAGAGAACTTCGTAGAGTTGGGCTGAGGCTTGGACTCGATGACCCCAAGGGGCTTTTCCAATCCGAATGATTCTGTGATTTTGGAGGTGCTGAGGTTTATTTACCCCTTCCTTCCTCTCCTGCTGTAGGATTTCTTCAAGAAATTCCTCTACGAGCCTCTGCCAGTGGAGTCACACTTGGACCACTGCATGCACGATCACTTCAACGCCGAGATTGTCACCAAGACCATCGAGAACAAGCAGGATGCAGTGGACTACCTCACTTGGACGTTCCTGTATCGCAGGATGACGCAGAATCCAAACTACTACAACCTGCAAGGTGATCAGAGGGGTCTGCGCTGGTGGATATGGGCTTCCAGGGTATCAGGGACCCTCTCCCTGTGAGCTCTGCGTTCACGAGAGCAGCTTTGCTCTGTCCTGGGGAGTTTCTGAGCAGCCGTAATGCTGCTGTACCCGCAGGTGTGTCCCACAGGCATCTCTCGGATCATCTCTCCGAGCTGGTGGAACAGACCCTCAGTGACCTGGAGCAGTCCAAGTGCATCAGCATTGAGGACGAGATGGACGTGGCTCCTCTGAACCTGGGGATGATTGCTGCCTACTACTACATCAACTACACCACCATCGGTGAGGGCTCCATGAGGGACAGGGGCCGCACTCGAGTGCTCCTGCTCTCTGTCCCCCCTCTGCGTTTCTCCCTGTGCTGTGGGCGATGGGGAGAAGCTGCCGCGTGTGTGGTTGGATGCGTGAAACTCCATCCTGTAGCCCAAGGCTCCGTGTTGTCTGCCTGAAGACAGCTCCTGCACCATGAGGTTTCATGCTGTCTGCTTTTCCCTGACCCCTCTACCTCTCTGGCTTCTCCAGAGCTCTTCAGCATGTCCCTCAATGCCAAGACCAAGGTGCGAGGGCTGATTGAAATCATCTCCAACGCTGCTGAGTACGAGAACATCCCCATCAGGCACCACGAGGACAATCTCCTGCGGCAGGTGTGTCACATCTGCGGCCAGAGGGGCCAGACGTGGGTTCCTGCAGGGTCGGGGGAAGGAAACTGCCCACATTTTCAGCTCTGTAGGGCTAAAGCACTGATGTGTTTATCATTTCTCTCCATAGCTGGCCCAAAAAGTTCCCCACAAGCTGACCAACCCCAAATTCAACGATCCCCATGTCAAGACCAACCTCCTGCTGCAGGCTCACTTGTCACGCATGCAGCTGAGCGCCGAGCTGCAGTCGGACACCGA
>NW_020799148.1:25173-28609 GCF_003259725.1 Athene cunicularia | reverse complement strand
GTGAGGAGGAGGAGGCTGAGGGGAGCCCTCATCCCTCTCTGCAGCTCCTGACAGGACATTGCAGAGAGGCTGGGGCTGGGCTCTGCTCCCAGGGGATCAGGGACAGGACAAGAGGGAACGGCTGGAAACTGCCCCAGGGGAGGGTCAGGCTGGGCAGGAGGAGAAAATGTTTCCCAGCGAGAGTGGTCCGAGAGTGGAACAGGCTGCCCGGGGAGGGGGGAGTCCCCATCCTGGGGGGGTTTCAGGGCCGTTGGGATGAGCTGTGGGGGATGTGGGGTAGGGGAGAGCTTTGTGGAGTCGGGCTGAGGGTTGGACTCGGTGATCCCGAGGGGCTTTTCCAACCTGGACGATTCAGGGATTCTTGGCACGTAAAGCAAAGAGGCGGGGGCTGACAGCTCGCGTGCTCGGTGCCACCCTCGGGGAAGACACGCTGCTTTTTGCAGCATCCCAGCAGTCGTGTCTTGTGCCAGGAGCCCCAGCCCAGCTCAGGACACACCGGCCACACAAAACGGCAACTGGGAACCCCCAAAGTCTCACTGGCATCCAACGCTTGTGTCTGTCTCCACTGCTCAGCCAGTCATCTCTTGGCAAAACTGAGGCGAGCTGCCAGGAAGACGTGTCCAACAACGGCTTAACACCTCTGAACAGGAGACGCCAAATGTCAAGTTGAAACCCAGGTGGGCCTTAAGTCCATCTAAGAATTCCCCTGAAGCTCCTAATTTCGACAAAGCTAAGAAAAGGCAGAAAACCCAAGCTGCTACTTATTTTCTCTCCAACAAAACCCGAGCACCAAGGCTGAGGCTTAGAGAAGAGCCACTTCCCTGCCCGCTCTCCTTAAAATCTCAAGAGGCCACCTACTCTAATTTAGGAAAAACATTGTCACGCGCCTGAAAACTTCAAAGATGTGGAAAACCCACCGGCTGCTCAGATAAGGATGCCTACCTGGGAGCCCTCATCGGCTCTGGGAGTGTTGGCTTCCCCCAGGCCCTCGATGCTGAAAGGACAACAAGGGATGCCACAGACACACCAGTAGAAGATGCTGACAGGGATCATCTTTGCTTTGCCAGCAGCATTTCATGATGGATCACCACAGCTTGGGATGCCACTGCAGCCCTCCCTTCTCTCTAAAGATTCATCTTAGCTCTGCTCCTTTTTACTTTGCTTTCCAGCAGTGCTGCTTGATACTACCTGCTTCCAAAGGCCAGCGTCCTGCTTGCAGGCAATCACAGAGGGCCCAAAAATTATTTTAGTGGAGATGTTTCTCACTTAAACGGACAGGCATCACCCTGACACGCAGGGGAACATCAAGTTCTCCTCAGCAGAGCGTCTGCACACGGCCAGGAAGGACTCAGGTCTTTGACTCCTGCGGGATCTCTCCATTAAACTTTTTTCTGGATAAAAGTCCTGTGTTTTACACCAACCCCCACGCCACAGCACTTGCAAACCTCATGCAAGGCGGCAGAATGCAGCGAGCCGGAGCTCTTCCCTTGGTCATAAATAAGCCAAATGCTTTTTGAGCACCGGTACTGACAGAGACCACTACGCTTGTATTCGTAACAAATTCACACCCTCTTCTGCGCCTTTGTTTCAGATTCCTTCTTCGCCTGGGCTTTCTTTTGTTTGTATCCACAACTGATAATATTTTAAAATAGGTTTCTTAGATGACAGATTTTAATTTTGCATAAAATAAAAGGGGAGCAGGGACCAGAGGAGCGGCAGCTCCCCCCGGGGCTGCAGACCGCCTTGCCGTGTGCCCCCAGACCCCTTTCCAAGCACCACCACGCCCAGAGAGTCACCGATCGCACCTTCTGCTAACCAAAACCTCACCCATCAGCCCCAAACCACCAGCACTGCCTCCAAAACCTGGTCTTCTCTCCTGCAGACCATAACAAAAAAGGTAACGGCAGGCGCTGCAGCTACCTCTTCTCTCTTTAATACAACACAGACCTTGGTCCTGCTGTTGTGATTCGCCTGGAGCGAAGAGCAAGCTCCAAATCTCCCAAAAAGGAAATTCAGCGTGTGTGCAGGAGTGACAATCATGCAGGAATTCACTCAGAACCTGCCGGAGACAAGACCAAGACCTCACCTGCCTTCTGCTGCCGTAACAGGAGTCCGACAGCCCCGAAAGCCCTGCGTGGGAGGGAGGCAGAAACGCCCCAGCTCGGGGAGACACCAGGATTCAGGGTACAACCAACACACGTGGGGCATTCCAGGCAGTGTTTGTGGTTACGCAGCTATCAAAGGTCAGCTGTCACTGCGTCACACGGATGAGTTTGCTCCCAACCAGGAAAATGTGACATATCTGGTGACATCGCCGCCTCGCTCCTCCCTGGGCAAACAGCCTAAAATAGGGCAGCGAGAAAGGAAGCGACTGGCCGCGGGTGACGCGTCGGGATGAACCTGCTCAGGGTTCGCTCTGCCTGACAAAGTTTCCCTCGCAGGCGTTTACAGGGGCTGGACGTGTGTGTCCTGGCACAGCAGGAGCGCTCCGGAGCCAGCCCTCCCAAAAGTCAGCTGATAATTTCACCTCGACAGTGCCCCAAGTGATTTTAACATTATTAAAGCGACCAAATAAACCACGACAAGGTGTTGGAAAGAAAGAATTCAGCACAGCAACTCCAGCTTGTACCATGACACAAGCGCCGGCTCCGAGGTGGCAGTTTCTGTTGTACAAAAACAGAAGAGTGAGCAAATAAAACGAGACTCGGGAGTGTTAAGTGATTAATCCACGGGCCTGGGAGGCATCATTAAATACTCCCTGAAAAAAAAAAACAAAACTAAACCCCAGGCTGGTGGGACTTGCTCCTGCAAAACAATGCAGCTGCTTGGAGCCGGCTTCAACTTGGAAAAAAAGGTGTTTTGGCATTCCTGAGAACGGGCTGTGCGTTTTACATCAGAGAGGAATAACCTGCGTCGAGGCTCTGGATGGATTTTGGGGAAATAATTAAGGAATACCCTTTTTTCAAAGGAAAGCAGCACTAGGTTATTTAACTGAAGCGTTGAACAAAACCCTGTGCTCAGCCAAAAGCGCATTAGAAAAATCTTGTTTTCTTTCGGGAGAATCCTCACGGACTGACAGTGGTTTCACTTCTCGAGCTTTGGGCGGCGGACGCCTGAAATCAAAAGCTCAACTTCCACATTCCCTTCAGCAAACCCATCCGCCACGTCAGAGGATTGCACGTTTCGTACCCAAGTTTGCCCAAGATGGGAGGTTTCTCCTCACGTCTTGCCAGCACGTTCCGGACAGGCACTGGCCCAGCACCAGGGCTGAGTCGATGCTGATAAGAATCTCGGGATGGAGGCGTGAAGGGGAAGGGGGTGTGGGGCGTGGAGGACCCCGGGGCTGGCGGGGGGCTGTGACGGCAGGATTGTGTCACAGCCCCGGCACCCGGCGGGTGACGGGAGGGTCCCCCTCAGCCCCTGCCAGGCACCCTGC
>NW_020799148.1:22595-25123 GCF_003259725.1 Athene cunicularia | reverse complement strand
TGGGGCAAACCAGGGGTTAATTAATTAGCAAAAGACATTAATTAGCAAAAGATGGAAGCCAAGAAGCAAGTTTTCAGGTCCGAAAACACCCAGCTGGGCCGCTGAAAAATAAGAAAACAAAAAAAATAAAGTGGTTTTCTGCAACAGAAGGCCCCAAATGGGCGCTGCTGCAGCAACTGTGTTTTAATTTATTTGTACAAATTCACACGTACTTGTGCGACACGGGAACTAAAACGTTTTGGGGTGTCGAGTCCCCAGAACATGCAACCACAAGGGAAACAACCAGGTGGAGGTTTCCGGCAGCCTCCTCGTCCCCACTTTATTTCCTGAACTACAAAAATAAAAGGAAAAATATATACAGGGTTTTATTGTAACGGGGAACAGGGCGTGTCAAAAAACAACAGGAAAAATACAACGAAATCCCAGCGAGGAATAAACCACGAAGGATACTGCAAAAAAAACCAAACAAACCCCAACAAACAAACAACAAAACCAAAGACTCCAGGAAATGGTGACTTGTACCCGCTCTGGCTGCGGGGCAGGGCGAGCACGGCAGGATTTGTTGGGAATAACCCCAAATTCCTCCGAAATCTGGTCTCCGAGCTGCCCACACCAGGAAGCGACGTCCTTCTCGGCGCGTGGTTCTCCCCCAGCGTTACGCGATGAAATCCAGGGGTCTGTTGAATCCTCCTTTCCTGTTCATGTACTGCCTGCAGCCGGAGGGGAGGAACCGGCATCAGCGCAGGGACAAAACCCTGCGAGGCTCCCACCGCTGAAGAAATCCACCCAAAAATACCCCGTAAACGTGCTCAGTGGCCGTGGGGAATCAAATTCCCCGCAGATTTGCACAAACGAGGGCAGGAACCCCCCAGCCAGGAGGCGTCTCGTTTGGGCTCGGCTCTCGCCAGGTCTGGGCCCATCTGGCTAAAAGCCAAAGCCTGGCAGCACAGCCAAGCTGTACGCTCCAGTTTCCATCAAAAGGGGAACAGAACTGATAAACTGAGTGGTGGGTTTGGGTTTTTTTTGGTAAGAAACACGGAAACAGTGTTGCTTAAGCAGGCCCACTGCTCCAATTCCGCTCAGGCCAAACCTGGCTCATCCTGCCCGCAGGCAACGTGCTTTTGCTGCTCGTCTCTGTGCTTTCACCACTTCCAGGAGAAACCAGAGGCCTCTTACCTCTGTTTGACAGTAAAACCAGCAAACTTTGCTTTTTTCTGAAGGCCTGAGAAGCCAGATCTCCCCCCCTGCACACACTGAGAGATAGCAGCTTCGTTGTACGGCCGCAGAGTTTCCTCCACGCTGCGTTATCTCGTCAAAGAAATTCTCTTTCTACCCAAAAAAACGGCTGGGCACAAACCTGTACTTCCTCTTCTGGGACACGTTGATGGCGTATGCATTTGCGGCACCGTCCACCTTCTTCCCCTGAAAGACATCAAGAAAAAAGGTCACAAAACTCAGCATGTTACCCCCAAAAAGGGCACAGTGACACCACCAAGCCCACCGAAGGCAGTTGTGGGCTCCACCAAGCTGACCCACACTCACTTTCGTTGTGTCGAAAGAGGCAAACCCCATTGTTTTCATCATCTCAATTTCCTCTTCTGTCTTGCCCTGCAAATCTTCCTCTGCAGAGGCAAATAAATGAGTTAAACAAACACAGTCGCTAGGGTTCATCAAAAGCATTTTAATTAAGCACCTGCGTGTCCCCCGGGCTGGTCCCAACCCAAACGCGGAACCCGTGATGTATTTAGCGAGGAAAATCCACCCCCTCACCTGTGATCTGACGCTCTTTGCCTTTGGAGTCCTTTATCTCCTTCTTCTCTTCATCCCGCCGCTCCTTCAGCCGTGGTGGGGACGAGGAGCTGGATCGGTGCCGTCTCGGTGACCTGACGTTGCAAACGCAGGGGGTTTGCAGCTTCCCAGCTGTGCCGTTACCGCAGACAGTTTTACAACGTTCACGAGTTCCCACCAGCCCCTTGCTGCCCTCGGCTGGGCTCTCTAGCTCATCCCCACCCCGGTGCTGGTGTTTCTGCCCCTCACCTGGACCGTCTCCTGTGCGGGGAGCGAGAACGGCTCCTCCTCCTGTCCCTGTCCCGGGACCGCGATCGCTCTCTTCGCCTCCTCTCCCTCTCCCGCGAGGTGGACCGTGAACGCCTGCGCTCTGCTTGGAGAAAGGCAGCGCTCGACTCAGCTTCTGCTTCCTCACATCTCTCCCCCTTCACTGCCCCATTTTCGGAAAAAATCCTACCGACGGTGCGACAGCTTCCAAGCAGAGACCCCGTAACAACCCCCTCCCACCGATCCCTCCATGGCTGGGCTGAGACCCCCACCAGCACCCACAGAACTGGAAGAGCGGCAGGAAAAGCCCTTCGCCCAGGAGCGGGGTGACCAACCTGTCGGCAGACTGATCCCTGAAAAGCTGATGGGGGGCGGGGGGATTCAGTGCGCGTGAGGAGAAGGCGATGGAGGAAGGGAGCGAAGCACCGAAGGCTCATCACCGCCCGCCCGCCCTGGAGTTGTGCCCCCTCGCT
>NW_020799148.1:16578-22545 GCF_003259725.1 Athene cunicularia | reverse complement strand
CCGCGCTCCCCTCCAGGCCGCGGTGGCAGACCCGGGGACAGGCGGCTCTTCTCAGCTTCACTGCGGTGGGGGTTCAGCAACCGCACCCTCGCCGGGGCGTCTGCCAGCCCCAGGCAGCAAACCAGGTGGGAATCCAGTTGAAACCTTGGCATCACCCTCCTCTTCCTGCCGTGTGTTGGTGTAGTTGTGACCAAAGATGGAAATCCTGCCTCTCCTCTTTGCAGTTGAGGGTGCAGATATGGAGGGCGCTGAGCACAAGGCCTGTGGGCGGCGATCAAACACCTCTCGGGACTCTGGAGTGATGATATAACGACGCCTGGGACACATCCCAACCTCTCCGCTGCAGAAAACCCGCACCCAGAGCCCAGACTAGGGTGCTTGGCTCCAGGCAGCCTTGCCAAAAAGAGGTGAGAGAAAAAGCAGCGAGCCAGGGGCCTGCCTGCAAGCAGCGGGCAAAATGCTTGCAGGGGAGAAGGGGAGAGTTCTCCAGAGGGGTGAGCCTGTATCTGTTTTCTTCTAGCTAAGCACTGAGGACCCACATCGCGGCGGCGGCCATTTGAGCCTTCCTCCCGGCTGAAGGCACCGGGATCTCTCCCTTCCCTGCGCTGCGTGAGATGCCTGATGTGCCCCAGACTTCCACCCAGGGTGGGAAACAAATCCCTGTCTCCTCTGAAAAACCCCCAGCCCTTGGAGAAAAGGGGTCACAAAGCCTCTGGGGACAGACCCCTGAAGGAAAAGGAGCTGCAGCCTCCCTGCGGCGGCACCGGCTGTGTGGCAGTGTTGTGATTCAGGTGATCGCCCCGGGAGCGACCGTGCCGGCTGGGGGATGCAACCATCCCTGCGGGGGCTTTTCTGGCCTGGGTCATGCAGGAGGACAGGCTAGATGGTAAAAATGGCCTCAAGGAGCCTTAAAAATCAGTGGCAGTAAACACCACCCCACAGGAAACGGCTCCAGAGCTGAGGTTTGTGGCTCAAAGGCTGGCTGCAGAATAGATAAGACAGGCAGCAGCGGGCTGGTGCTGCCGCCCTCTGTCACAGATGGTGAATTTAGGAGCTCAGGGTCTCCCCTTGCCCCGCACCCTGGTCCTTGCAGGACCGTGATGGGGAGGCTGTGGCTCTCACCCAGCACTGGAGCTTGGCGTGGACATTAGACAGGGCAAATGCTCTCCCCGAATACTGGGCTCAGGCCGGCTCTGGGGCTCCAGCAACATACCTGCCAGGTGTGTATTTTTATAAATTTTTAAAAGCTTCTCACGTTTTACTTTTCAATTCAGAATTTGCCTGGCACACCCCTGCAAAGAAAACCAACCTGTGTTTACAAACCTCATCCCTCTGACTGCTCCCTGCCTGCACCCTGCTCCGCCCCGTGTCCTCACCCCCAGAGCTGCTGCCTGGCCCACAGGGTTTCTGCTCTTCTGGTGGGGAAAACAGAAACCAAGAGCTGCCTCGCAGCAGCAAACAGGCTTTGAAAACGTAGTGGTGGCACGTGGGAAAATCATACTGGGGTGAGGAAACTCAGTGCCCTCGGAGGGGGGGTCTGGGGCTCCTTGCTGCAGCCCAAGCCCCCGGCAGACAGGACCCAGTGGGCGCTTGGGCTGTGTCAGGGAAGCCCTTTCCCCACGGCAGCGTTGCCCACACGGGCAGCTGCCTGTGCAGGCAGGCTTGGGGTGAGCACCCCCAGAACATGGCAAACCCCTCTGGTTTGCAGGGGGCGGGGGGGGATGATCCTGTTGGTTTTGTCCCCTAAATACCAGCATTGAAGCAGCTGCGGGGCACATGGGCATCGCTGGTTTTCTTCTTCCCTTTGGGCATGGCGGGGAGGTTGTAAGGATGGGTCGTGTCGCCGTCGGGAGCGCTGGAGGCGAGGCTGGGTGGGACGGGAACACCAAGGAGGAGGATTTTAACTTGTGCTCGGGAGTCCAGAGCTGGGGAAAAGCAACGATCTGGCCTTGGCTACGTGGACGGGTGCTCGCTGCGCCCGGGGTCGGTGCGAGCAGAGAGCTGGCACGGCGCTTGGTGCCAGCGTCACTGGGAAGTGGTGGTGGGCTTGGGGGTGGCGGTGTTGGCAGTGCCTCTGACTGAAGTGAATCAGCAGTGTGTGTTCATCCCAAAGTAGCACTTAGTGAGTGAAGTTTTGCTCAGTTTTAAGTAACACAGACACTTCCCGGAGGCTCTTTTCTTCTCCCTTCTCAGGTGCAGTTCGCGCAGTGTCGCGGGGGCTTTCCCGGCGGTGTGAAATCCTCCTACGGTGAATACGTGAGACAGTGGCACCAGGAGAAGGGGACTGAAAGTGACTTTCTGTCCCGGGGAGAGGGAGATTACAGTCCTGGAAGGAAAGGCTCCCAGGCCCACTGCCTCGGCCTCTCCTTCAGGGAGAGCAATCCCTCCACATTCGGCTTGAGCTGATTCCCCTGGCAAAGTGGCCAACAATTTTGCCCCAGGGGTGAAGCCAAAGCCATTCCAGCGGAGCTTGAAACAGAAGGTAAAAAAAACAAAAACAAAAACAACAAAACACCCTTTTCTTCCTCAAACCAAGCGGATTTGGGCTGCGCCCCACATTTCACGAGGGCTCTGCAAGCGGTGGGTGGGGAAAAAAAAACCAACCCTCAGCCCAGACGTGGGAAGGGGCTGGTGCCCAGGAAGGAGAAGGGAGAGCTCGTGGGAGGAGGGAGATTGCAGCGGGTATTTCCCCAAGCGGCAAACAGGGGCCACAATCTTTCGTAAGCTCGGTGACCGCCTCCAAAAGCGGGTGACAGGGGACGAGGTGCCTCGTGCCAGGAGTCCCCAGAAAACAACTCGCCTCCGGGGTTTTCGGCTGCGCCTCGGCCAGACGCACGACGCAGGAGCCGTCCCTCCACCTCAGCGCCTCCGTCCAGAGAGGTTCCCGGCCACCGCTGCGGCGGGAGGCCTCGGAGGAGACTCAAGATTCGATCTTTTCCTTCTTTTTGCCTTTTTTCAGGAAAGACGGGGTCCGGAATTTCTTCTTCTTCTTCGAGGGTGATTTGGAGGGTGAGCCTTCGGGGGAGACGGGGCTGCTGGTCACTGTCTCCTTCTCCTTGGGGGCATCCTGGTTGGTGTTGGCGGGGGCAGTTGTCCGCCCCCCGGTTTTGCCCAGGTTTTCCTCGGTGCTTTGCTCCTCGTCCTTCCCGTTCACCACCGCCGGCGGCTCCTTCTCGGTGGCGGAATCGGCTGGCGCTTGGCCGCCGTCCGCCTTCTTGTCACCTTGGAGAGGGGAAAGAGGAGAGGTGAGGCTTGGGGCAGCGGTGACCGGCACTGTGGAGGTTTAGATTTCCCCCAACTCGCCGGTGTGACCTGGGCAGGAGCAGGATTTGGCTCCCACGGACGGAGAGTGCTGGGACCAAATCCGCTCCCACCACAGGTGCCGCTTTCCTGACTCTTCCCCCCCCCTTCCCCGTGGGACGAGCGACGGTGGGATGGAGAGCTGGGAAGAGGCAGGCAGGGAAGGCGGCTGGCTCCGTCCTGGCCTCGCCGCTGGAAATAAAGCAGGCAGCAAAAAAAACCCACAACAAAACAAGGCAACCCAAGGCATTTCCTTCTGCGTCGCTCCCCAGAGGAGCGGTTCTGAAACGGGCCGCGGAGAGCAAGGTCGCCCCGAGCTAGCGAGGCTCAAGGACGGCCTCTCCGTACTTACTACGGTGACAAGTATTCAGAGTCAGAGGTAACTCCTTGGGTGAAAGCCACACGTGGAGGAAAGAGAAAGGAAGACGTTTGTGGAGAGACAGACAGACAGACACCACGAGACACGATGAGAAAGCGAGAAGCCGCGCGCTCCCGCTGCCCTCCCGCACCCTGAGACCCGTTGTAGGGAGCATAAAGTAACAGGAATGTCACACCCGTCAGCGCGTTCGGAGGGGGACAGAGGTGTCCCCTGCCACCCCGCAAAGCCACCGGTGGACACTCACGTCCTCCTGCTGTGGTGTTCAAGGCAAGTGGTGCCTTTGTGATGTGAATCCCCGTCGGTACTCGCCCCCACTGGCGCGGGACCCCCCGAGGGAAAGGCAAAGGGACGTGGGAGGGTGACATTTATCTGCATTTTGGCGGGTCTGGCTACAGCCACCCTCAGCCCCCCCCGTTTTGGTTGCTGACTGGACACCCCAGCTCCTCATCTCCACTTGCCGGGTGAGCCCGGGCGCTCGCCGGCCCCACTCACCCTCCGAGGGCTCCGCAGGCGTCGGGGCCGGGCTCTCTGCTGGCACCGTGGCCGGGCTCTGCGGCGGGGAGGCGGGGGGGGATTTTTCCGGGGGGGGAGCCTGGCTCTCCTCTGCAGCACTTTCCTTCTCGCCTGTCGGTGGAGAGATGTGCTGGCCCCGGGGTCCGCTGGGTGCTGGGCCCCAAGGAGGATCGGGGATCCGGGCTCCCCCATACCCCTCCTACCCTGCAGCCCCAGCTTTTTCCTCTCCACCTCCTGCTTGTACTCCTCCAGCTCCTGGTCCGTGAGCTGGCTGAAGGGGTTGGGGGGCTCCGGTTCAGGGGGTGCCTCCTCCCGGGATGCCTCTTTGGCCTCCGTGTCCCCTAAATGGCTCTCTGTGGACTGAAACAGCCACCCCGGCGCGGCGTCACCCCCTCACCCCCGGCTGGTGGGATGCCAAGGAGGCAGGGAAGGGGCTGGGTGCTCCGGGGAGGGCACTTGGGGCTGGGCACACGGGGGGCACGTACGGGGCTACGGCTGGTCTCGGCGATCACGCTGGCCAGCAGCTGTGACTGGGGCCCGGCTGACTTCACGTCCTGGCGGTTTTGCTCCCGGATCTGCGGGCGAGATGCAGAGCGAGGAGAGGGGGGAAAAGCTTCCCCTTTGCCCCAGGCTCTGCCCAGACCCCTGCTCCCGCGTCCCAAAACCCATCGGGGACTTCCAAGATGGGGACTGTACCTTGTTCCTCATCTCTAGCACCTCCTGCGGGTCCGTGTAGAGGGGCACAAACTGGTTGGGGTTCTCGATTCGGATGGGGGTCCCGCTGCTGCCTTTTTCTACCTCATCCGCTTTCAGCCACTGTGTGTCAAAACCCCGATAAATACAAGTCGGTGAAGAGAGGTTGGAGGGGAGACCCTGATAGAACCTGTGGCGCTCAGCCCCCAGAGCTGGGGAGGTGGGATTTTAAAGTAAACATTGGGTCGGGGGGCTGATGCCATTCCCAAGCCAGCCCCCGTCCCAAATTGACCGCCCCCCGCCCTGCCGGGGACGTCGTGGCAGCTCCGCACCGTCGTCTTCGTTTTCTGGCTGCCGGCGCTGCCCTGCTGCTCCTCGGCCACGTTGACTCTCATGTAGGTGTTGGGGGTGTTGAGCCACCGCGTCTTCTCCTTCTGCTGCTTCTGGGCGTGCTGCCGCAGCGCGGGGACAGGGGCGGCCTCCTCCTCGAAGACGAAGGCCGTCACCGTGGCGGGGATCAGCACGTCACTTTTGGGCTTGCTCTTCTCCTGCACGAAGGGGTAGCGGTAGGTGTAGCCCGTGCGGTAACCCTAGAAAGGCAGAGAGCACTCGGTCGTAATACAGGGATTTAAAACAACAAAAAAAAGATATTTTTGTGTGTTTTGGGGGAGCTTGATGTGTTTTGGCACTGGCCGGTGCTCACCAGGTTGTCCAGCATTCTCATCAGGGCTTCGAATTCATGCTCGCCCAAGCGGCTCTTCTGCATGGGCCCGAAGGTGCTGCCGGCCCAGCGCACGGAGCCCATCTCGTGGGGCCGGTGCTTGGCGCGCTCCAGCACGATCAGGTTCTCTGCGCCGCCCGCGCTCGCCAGCGCCGACACCTACGGCCGAGCCCGGGGAGAAGCAGCTGATGCAGCCGGACGGGGATGGCCCCAGACCTGCCCACAGCCCCCGCAGCTGCGCTGGTCTGTCCCATCCTGGGCCCCGCGCTGGCGGCAGAGACCTGGCACAGCTCAGCGCGTGGTGCCAGGGCACCGCAGTGTCGGCAGAGACCTGGCACAGCTCAGCGCGTGGTGCCAGGGC
>NW_020799148.1:12936-16528 GCF_003259725.1 Athene cunicularia | reverse complement strand
CCAGCGCCAGGCCCCGAGGGAATGGCCTCAAGCTGCCCAGGGCAGGGTCAGGCTGGCTCTGAGGAAGGATTTCTGTGCAGAAGGGGCTGTTGGGCGTTGGAATGGGCTGCCCAGGGCAGGGGGCAGTCCCCAGGATCCCTGGAGGGGTTGAAGAGTCGGGCTGAGCCAGCGCTGAGGGGTCTGGGGGAGTTGGGAACGGTCAGGGGGAGGGTCATGGTGGGGCTGGAGGAGCTGCAGGGGCTTTTCCAACCCAGAGGATTCTGTGATACACACTTCGTTAATGATTCCCTACTGCGTTAGCAGCTTCGGCTCAGGGCCTGTTGTTCAGGCTTTGACACTTCAGCACTTTTTCCATCGGCGTAGGTGGTTTGTTATAACCCAGCACACACCTGCTAGCGGGATGGTTATCAGTTATAAAATACACAGGATTCACCCAGAGGTCAGCTCTGGCTTGGGCCTGTTGTCCAACCACCCCTTAGCCCTTCAGTGCCCGGACCCCCCCATCACCCCAATGCTGTCCCTTCTCTCCGTGTAGGTGAAACTGGATTTCGTGGCCCCGGCTACAGGGACCCACAACTACACGTTGTATTTCATGAGTGATGCCTACATGGGCTGCGACCAGGAGTACAAGTTCAGCGTCGATGTGAAGGAGGCAGAAAGCGACAGCGACTCCGACTAACGTAGGGCCACAGCCGTCCCCACGAGGTTCCCCCCAACCCCGTAGGTCAGCCACCGAACCCCAGCCACGGTAGCGCTTGTGTCACCTCCCTTTGTGTGGCTTCTGTGTATTTTCCTGTTGTGTTTTGTTTTTTTTTTTTGATGCTTTGTACAGTGTTTTTGTAACAGGAGCTGCCCGCAGACGTGTGACTGCAGCAGCTGAATAAAAATCGAGACCCATCCCTGCACTCTTGGGTCTGGGGGTGGGAAACACGCGACCACCTGCAGTTTGACCCCTGGCTGGCCCCCACTCACCGCGTAGCTCTGCGTCTTCCCTGTGGCGCTTAGAAAACTTCATTAGTGGAACTAACTAAGGCAGGGTTGGCTTGGTAGCCGTTTTGAGGAGTGCTGTGCTGGCCCCAACCTGCAGGAGTTGGACCTCAATGCTTCCCCTCGGGCTGCACTTCACCGAGAGGCACAAAATCAGCTCCCTGGGGGGGTCTGTCCTGCTGTGACACCCCACTCACTCCCAGGGGAGCAACTACCCGCTGTTTTGCTCACCCTGAGGCTGCCGGGTCCATCGCTGACGGCACCAAAAGCAAAAGCCGGAGCCTGGGGCCAGGACAGTGCAGATTTATTGGGTGTGGGGCACAAGGAGCGGGGAGCAAGGCCTGTCCCGTCTCCTGAAGCTGCAGGATCCTGGCGAAGGTGCCGCTGCGCTCCCGCAGGCACCCCCGGGGATGTTGGTGGGACACCCACGCTCCTGGGCACGTCAACGTCCCAACCCATGAGGCAGAGGAGGTCAGGATCCCTCTTCCCACTGCGCTCTCTGTACCGGCGGCAGCGCCGAAGAGTCCGGAAGATGGAAAAAGATTTAAATCTCTCAGCAACCTTCGGGGCGCTGATATTTCCAGAAGGCGATCTCGCCGTCGTCGCTGCAGGACGCCAGCAAGCCCGGCTCCTTCGGGTTCCAGGCCACGCAGTTGACATCCTGCGAGTGCGCCCGGGGGACGTGGGCAGCGAGGCTGAAGGTGGGCTGCTGTGGGTCGGAGGACGCGCTCTCCTCGAAAACGCGGATGGCGTCGTCGCCGCAGGCCGTGGCCAGTGCCCCGGTGAGGTGGCACCTAGAAGTAGGGGGGGGTGGGTCACCCAACGGAAGCCCTGGGATGGGGTAAAATCCGCCTCCGTCTACTCACCACGCCACGTCGTAGATGGTCCTGCTGTGGTAGCCAGAGAGGTTGCAGATGCACTTCCAGGTGGGGTCTGTGCCGCTGCAGGCCACGCCTGGAAAACAAGAGAATAAATAATTTGGTGTAAGAGCCGGTCAGAAGCTCAGCATTCTCTCAGCACTGTCATCTGGGACGTGGACAGGAGGGTGCCCGACAGCGGGACCTGTTTGCAGCACGGTCGCAAATCACAATGAGGGAATGAGGTGAAAAGGCTCTTGAATACAGAACTGTGCGGTGCTGTTGGTCAATATAACCCTCACCCCTGACCCCTCCTAACCGCTAACCTTAGCCCCTAACCCTCATCCCTAATCTCTCACCCTAACTCCTAACCGCTCACCTTAACCCCTAACCCTCACCCCAGCTACTATCAAAAAAGATGGATCGCCACTGTTGCCATAACGTCGATGAAAAAAATCATGAACTTTATAGACAAACCACTTCATTATAATCCCAAAACACCTCCTGGGTGAGGGCTAACCCGCCCCTAACACCGACCGTGCCTCCGCCACTCCCCACCCCGTAGCCTCGCTCTAGAAGGGCGGCGATCCCTGAGACACAGGAGGAGCAAGCTGTGTCACCGAGCGTAAAAAAATCACTTCTGGGCATGAAAACTGGAAGCTTCCCCACCAAGGATTACGACGGAGCGTCAGCTGGACCCGGGACTGCTGGGACGTCTTGAGATCAGTGGTGGTAGCTATAACCTCTCCTCTTCTCTCTAAACTTTACTTTTCCCCTTTTTTTCACCCATCTCTAACTATCACGTGTCGCTTCGTGGGCAACACAATAAAGTTTTGCTGGTTGATTGATGTTCCCCTTAATTTGGCACTTTTGGGACTTGTACTAAATGAACCATCACGAGTCCACCGAGTGGACCGTGACACCTCGGCTCCTTGCCCGCCCTTTTCCCCTGCCCTCTCTTTTCCCCCAGCAGGTCCGGAGCAGCTTGGAGCCCTGCTGCAGTCGGGCTAGGAGCCTCACCTTCCTCGTTGCCCGGTTTGTACCGGCGCCAGATGCGCACCGTCTTGTCGTCGCTGCAGGAAGCCAAGCGCTCGCCGCTGCGGTCGAAGGCCACGCTCCACACCGTCGACTCGTGGCCCTCCAGCGTGGCGCAGCACACCCAGTCGTCCTCCTCTTCGTGGTAGAGCTTCACCGTGTCGTCGTAGCTGGCCGAGGCCAACAGCTGAGCAAGGAAACAGCAACGGAACTGCCCTTCGCCACGGTTTGAGGTCGGTGGAGTTGGTGTAGGACCAGGTTGTGGCTCTGCGGGCTCGTTCCCGGCACTGGGGTAGGGTCCGGGGTGGAAGTTGGGGTGTCCCCTGCTCCGCCAGGCCCAGTTCTTACCTCCTGGTTGGGGTGCCAAACCACGTGCTTGACGTCCTGCGTGTGGGAGTTGAGGACGCTGACGCACTCGTACTCCTCCTCCTCATCCACTGCGGAGAGAAAACCGTGAGAAGGGGGGAGGCCGAGGCTGGGCCGGGGGCAGCTCTGGCTCCATCGGCCCCCCCGTTCTCTCTTCCCTCACCCCCCAGCTCCCCCCTTCACCTTCCCAGACCCAGACGCTCTTGTCTCGGCTGCAGGTGGCGAGCAGGGTGCCAGAGGGAGCCCAGGCCACCGACTTCACCTCGTTCTCGTGCCCCTCCAGCGTGGTGACGCACTGGGGAGGGAGAGGAGAGGGGAGGAGCGGGCTGGGGGGTGGCGGGGGGCAC
>NW_020799148.1:8945-11910 GCF_003259725.1 Athene cunicularia | reverse complement strand
GCCGACCCCCCGCTCCCCTAAACACCTCCAACCTCAGAGCTCAGCCTCAGCCACCCCCCCCGGCACCTCTCCACAAAGGTTATTCATAAAGCTTTCTGCTTTTCACCAAAACGAGCTGGTTTGTCCCCGTTTCAGCGCTGAGGTTATTCAGACCTGGGCACCCGCAGCCCCCCCGCACACACTCATCAGCAACAAATGCGTGTGTTCGCGGTTACCGGCAGCAGAACGGGCCTCACCCCCCCCTGCCTGAGCAGCTCCCGCGCGAATAAAGCAGTCAGGAAGGAGAGAAGCCCCAAAACCACGGTTTCCAACTTATTTTTTGAGCTGGCTGCGTCCCTAACAGCAGGCCCTGTGCGTGGCTGGGGCGGGTTTTTATGAGTTAAAACCAGGAGTTGACGCGGATCAAGCTCTCAAATGTGTAAATTTGATGGTAAAGCGCGGTGGGTGGATGCGTTACGCATTTGTTTTCCTGCCTCCCTCCTGGCAGCTGTGTTTGGTCGCGTCCCCCCTCGACACGGGACAGCGTTAGAGCTGCTCTCTGCCACCCGTGCCCACCCGTGCGCCACCCCGGCCCGTTAATGAGAAGTTTTTAATGCACCGTTAAAACAAACACCTGCCTTGCTTTACTAAAATCTGTCCCGGCGGGGAGGCGATTGCAGCCCCTTCCCCTCCTTCCTTTCCCCGCCGCCTCGCTGCAGGGACCTGGTGGAAGCTGGAGGCGGGGGGGATGACTTTGAACTTCCAGACCCCCCCAGCCCTGGCTGCAGCCGTGGTTATGGACGGGCAGAGCCCCCGCAGGTTTTAATTTGGGGTTACAGCCCCTTGTTCTCCAGTGGAACGCAGCGTTAATCAAAAGGCTTTTAATAACGCCCCCGGCTTTGCTTTAAATAAGGAACCCGTGCAGCTTGCTTTGTTATTTCAGCCACTTTGGTGTCTCAGAGTTTCTTTAGCTTTAATTTCCGTGGCGATAACAGTTTGTAAAGTGAAATACATGACCGGGCCAACTGCTGCTGTATGAAGGAGGTTCGTTTTCTAGAACCTAATTAAAAGCACCTCGCTGTGCTCCCGTTTCTGTCGAGAGCCGTGTTGTTAAACCTCAAAGGAAAACGCTGGGCAGGATCGGAGCAGGGGGTGTCGTGATACTGGTCGCTCTGTCTGGTGAGTGATTTGGGTGGAAAAGAGGAGTTTTCTGGTGCTCAGCGCCTGCCTCTTTTCCTCCTCTCGCAGATTACTGCATGAACCCACAGACGGTCCTGCTGCTCCGGGTCATCGCTGCCTTCTGCTTCCTGGGAATCATCTGCAGCCTCTCGGCTTTTCTCCTCGATGTCTTCGGACCCAAGCACCCGGCGTTAAAGATCACTCGCCGCTACGCTTTCGCTCACATCCTCACAGGTAAATCCCCTCCAGCGCCGGAGGAAAACCCTGGGTTTCTTATATTTTCATCCCCAGCCTTCAAGGGGACAGAAAAACAAGAACCCTGAAGGCTTTTTCTCAGCCTTCGGTTCGGAGCTTCCCCTTCGTGGTGTTTCGGGTCTGAAGGGCGACAGAAGCCTCACAAAGCTAAAACCGGAGTTAAATCTTGGAGGGAAGAGGTTGAGGATGAACGTTAAGGGTCTACTAACGGGTTTGGAAGAGGCTGAGGATAAACGTTGTCTACTAACGGGTCTTCCTTTTCATAGAGGTCCCGTAGTGCCTTTCCGAGGAGGAAGGCCATCTTTCCTGGCTCGTGGGGTCGAAGGAGCTTTCATATCCCTCCTCTCTGGCAGAACTGCCCCTGTCAGACCTTGAGCAGCTCAGGGCAAGCCCTTGCTGTCAGCCCGCCCCAAACACTAAGCACCAATTTGTCCCCAGCCGCTCCTTCAGGTCCCCCAAAAAATCCCGTCCAAGCCTTTCAGCTTTGGTTTGTGCTGCTGATCGCCTCGCTCAGCCAGGTTTATGCTGAGCCTGTGATCCTCCACCGTGTTTTCCCCTCTTTTGGGTTGGATTTCGGGCATCCGCAGGCTCTCACGCTCTGCCTGCTTCAACCTGCCCGGCATCCCTTTGCCGGCTCGGCTGTGAAACAAATCGCTGATTTATTTTTTCGCTGGCCGCTCGGCGTCTCTCCCGCTCTCTCTCTCTCAGTCCTGCAGTGTGCCACCGTCATCGGATTCTGCTACTGGGCCTCGGAGCTGATCCTCGCCCAACAACAGCAGCACAAAAAATACCACGGCTCCCAAGTTTACGTCACCTTCGCCGTCAGCTTCTACCTGGTAGCGGGTGCCGGGGGAGCCTCCATCCTCGCCACCGCCGCCAACCTGCTGCGTCACTACCCCACCGAGGAAGAGGAGCAAGCCCTGGAGCTCCTGTCCGAGATGGAGGAGAATGAACCTTACCCAGCCGAGTACGAAGTGATCAACCAATTCCAGCCGCCGCCGGCGTACACTCCCTGATGCCGGCGCCGCGATGCGCTCATCGCTTTCTCCCACCCCCGAACTTCACTTTCTCGGCACCTCCTTCCCTCTTCTGATCTCTCCTGCGCAGAGGAAAGGACTTTTCGGGTCAGATGATCGGCGTTTTCTTCCTATCCCTTATTTTATTAACTTCACAGCGTGATTTTTAACCCCGCGCCGGCTCGGCTGGCCGAAATAACGACGGCGTCATCCCCCCGGGCGGCTTCTCCCTGGCACGAGAGGTGCTGGGATTCGCTCTCCCCCCCCATCAGAGATCTCTTCCCCACCCTGTGCTGGGAAAATGGGGAGGAAATGGCGCCAGATTCCCAGCCCGGCACGCGGTGAACTCATGTCCCTCCTCTGCTGAGGTGTTACGTACGCCCGGAGAAAGGTGTGACACATGCGTGTGTGTATATATTTATATATATATATATATATATATATATAGGGAAAACACCCCCCCGGTGTGCTGGTGGGAGAGGAACAGCCCTTTAGAGCGGCTGTACAGCAGGAGGAAGATAGAGCAACCCCCCCCC
>NW_020799148.1:0-8895 GCF_003259725.1 Athene cunicularia | reverse complement strand
AGGAGCTGCAGCGGTGGGTGTCTGCCGCGGGCCCCCCCGGGACCGACACACCCCCCCGCCCCCATCCTCAGGGGGCCGGGAACGCTCCAAATCCTTGGGGTCCGGGGTTCCCGGCGCATGGGAGGGGGGTGGGAAGATGCCCCAAACCCCTTGGTCCCACCCTGTTCCTTAGGGCCTGAGGGGCCCCCCAAATCCCAAGGGGTGCGCCCCCCCCTCCTTGCCAGGTGCACAAGGGCTTGGGGTGCCCCCACCAAGCTCTTTAGAGAGGCAGCCCCCACCCCTCGAGTCCCTCATCACTAGGGGTGCACCTCAAGTTTTGAAAGCCTGAGAGTGCCCAAATCCTTGGGGGTGTTCCCCGGATTTTCTGGGGTGGGGTGGTGCCCTCGCAAACCTTTTCGGGCCCTGGAATGACTCCCGCTGTAGATTCTCCCACAAATTTGCCCCATGGGGTTGCAGCCCTCGAGGCCTCCCCCCACAGGGTGCCTCCCTAAATCTACTGGGGTGCTCCCCAAAATCCTTCCCTGGGTGCTGTGTGGGAGGGTGTCCCCTAGCTCTTTTATTGGGGTGCTGGGGGGGGTGCACCCTTTGTTCCTTAAATCCTGTTATTGCTTGCTTTGCTCCCCCCCGCCTCCTTGGGCCCTGGGGGTGCACCCTCCTCCCCCAAATCCTATCTCAACAGGGTGCCTCCCCAAAACCCTCCCCACAGTGGCTTTGGGGTGGCTGCCTACACCCACACACCCAGGGGTGCCACCCCCCCCCCCCAAGTACTGGATGCCACCCTCGTGCAGCTGCGTGGAGCATTTACACCTGGGGGAGCATTTACACCTGGGGGAAAGCACTTGCGTGGCGCGGGGGGGGGCACGGTGCCCCCCGATCCGATGGGATGACGATAGAAGGACCCTCAGACCTTTCGGGTTGTTTTTTCAGGTGCTGTGGAAGCGTGCGGCTTCGTTTAGGCGTAATTATCCAGCGTAGCCTGTGATAAAGTAGGGGTGAGTCAGGAGAGGTTAATTAAAACTTAATGAGAAGCTCAGGGTGCAATGGGGCATCGCCAGGTTTCCCATCTCTTAAATTCTGCGTCCGGGTGCCTTATCCAGACCGTCCTGTGGGACTTAAATACCCCGTATTTGCTTAAGTAGCTTACCTAAGGCTTAATTAAATCGGGGAGCTAATGAGTAACAACCCTCACGCCCTGATTTATGACACCTTCGAACATTTTGGAGAGATCTCCGGCCTTTACGCGTGGCCAGCGCTGAAAAAGGACCAAATCCTGGGTTTATTCCCCAACAGAGAGAGCTGCCGCTCTGTGTCCCGTGGCCTGTCGGGTCCCAGCGCCGGGGCTAAACCCTGCCTGATGTTTTCCAGTGAGCTCAGCAGGGCTCGGCTTAGGCCTGGGATTAAAAGCAGCATCAGTCTTTTCTTGTTCAAGGTTATTCTTTGCAGGCTTGAGCCTCCTCCCCTTAATTTAAGGACGACTCAGCCCAGACCTTTTCCTTCACTTTACCACGCCAGAGCAAGTTCACTGTTAATATTCCTCTTTGTTATTTACTTTCTCCTTATTCCTTTAATCATTTACTCTCCCTCGTGGCTCGCTAAGCTTCAGTCTAGTTGTGGGAGCGATAAAATCCTCAGCAAACTCTTTGCTTGTTGTTATAACGAGTCGGAGTTGCGGGAGGGCTTTGCTCTCTTCAACCGCCGATGTATTTTTCACAAGACGGGTGGGAACACGCCGCACGTGGGCTCAGAACGACAGCGGAAATAAATAAATAGGATAAAATCTGCATGGTGAAACTTCTGGTTTAGCTCTCCTCTCCCGGTTAGCTCGCCGGTGGCTTTGTGTCACCAGGGAGCTGTGTCTCCTCCCGGGGTTTAAAATAGCTCTGTGCTTTGGTATCGTCTTTCTCCTCCCCTCCCAGCTCTCCTGTCCCCGTCTCGTTTAACTTTGGGGGCAGCTTTGTGGTGTTTTTTGTTTGTTTTTTTTTTTTTCCTTGGTAAAACCCATAATCCCACCTTCTGGCACGGTGGTTTGTAGCTGTCGGGAGAGGTCAAAAATAGCACGGGGAGAGCTGCGCCTGTGGGCAGTGTCACCTCCAGCCTGTCCCCCTGTCCCCTGTGGTGACACCCTGCCCGGTGCTGGTGCACAGACACCGCCGCAGCCCCCCAGGTGAAGCACGGCCGGGGCTGGACACCAGCCAGGGAAGCGGCTCAGACGGCTTTTGGCATCCAGGCGTCCTTTAGCCGCCGGCTAACGAAGGCGCCTCGTCCTCCGTGGCGCCGGTGAGAGCGAGCTGCGCTGGGCGATGGACGCGCTGCTGAGGTGAGAGCTTTGCTGCCGGGCTGGGAACTGCCTCCTCCCGCAATTCCCTTCGTTTGGAAATGAAAACCGAGCAGGTTTAGGGCGCGGGGCTGGGCTCGTGCTGCGAAGCCCCCTTGCTCTCCAGACAACGGTTTGGTTTTCAGGTGGTGCAGGACTGTACCCATTCCGCAGGGAGAGGGAATGGTGGATTTTGTTTCTTACGCCGCGAGACGGGCGCTTGTTTGCGGAGGGAAGGGCCAAGGCCAGCAGCAGCCTTGCGCCTCGACACGGATAAATCCTGCGGCTGTTACTTTTCTAGCTCATCTCCGATGAGGATGGAGGTGGCGAAGCAGGAGCAGGGAGGCTTTGCTCCCTGCCCTGGTTTGAGCTCATCCCGTCCTGCTGCACGGAGAGATGATCCCGCTCGGAAAGGTCTCCTGGTTCCGATTCCGCAGCTCGCGCCGCTCCGTGTCCTCTCCCACCCCATCTTGTTTGCTCACCCAGCCCGGCTGGGTTTTGCCACGCCGGCGAGAGGAGCGAGCTCACGGAGGGGCACAGCAAAGGGAATAAATAAACCAGTGGTGGGAAGCAGGAGGTGGAGGGAGCGGGGCTCTCCCCGCCCCGTGAAGGTAGTGGTAGAGCAGCGTGGGGGGGCTCACGCCAGAGCTGTGCCCCCCAAACCTGGCAGAAGGTGGGTTTTCGTATCAAATTCATCCCTCGAAGCCTTCGGAGGAGTCCAGGGGAGACTGGGAGCTTGGTAATTTCCAGAGACCATCAACATTAATTCAGCCAGACCAGTGAGACCTGCCTTGCAGGTTGCAAATCGGCGCTTTAGTTCTGGCTGATGCTAATTACTTTAATATAATTAATGTCTTCAGGCACCGCCGGGAGGGTTGAAAGCACCGAGTGATCCTCCTTCCTTGAGGCTGAGGGCTGCAGGTGTAGATAAACCAGCTGTTCCTCTCTAATGTTTTATTTTGGGGGGCTGCGGCCGCAGCTCGGAGGGGTTTATCCTGGAGGTGGGGGGTTTTCCCAGCCTCTTCTCTTCCCTCAGTATTTTTGAAACTTGAGATCTGCATCCAGTTTCTGTAGCTGAGGAGCGCTGAAACTTGGGGCTTGATGGTCCGTGGAGCCACGTTTGTGAGAAGCGCCCCCACTTCTGTCCCCCCTCTTGTAGGGGAAGCTGCTGTTCCCCTTTGCTGCCTGGCAGCCTCTGGCTGCCGTCGGCGATTCGCTTCTTGTCGCTTTTCGGACCAAGGTGGGCTCTGAGGAGCCAGCCCGCCCCCTGAAACAATGGGGAGACCCCTCTCCTTCCCTCTCCACCTCCTCTTGCACCCCAAATCTCAATCCTGCAAACAACTTCCTCCCCTGGTGCCTTCAATCCAGAAACCCTCCTTTTCCTGAACCCACCTTGCTTTCTGTTTCATCCCACACAGCTTCTACTCCATTCGGCCAGAAAAACAAATTCTGGGTTGCGAGCATCTGACTGCGACCGCCGTGAGGTGGTTTTGGTTTGTTTTTTCGTCCTGGAAAGGCTGACGTTTGCTGAGGACGGAGGGTGGTTTGTCTGCTTGATCTCGCTGGGGCAGGGGAGAAGCACTTCCCATCCCAAGAAGGAACAAGCCCCCGCACGCTTCCCCTGAAAACCAGCCACTGCTGCTATCCTGCGGGTTGTTTTTTTGGGTTTTTTTTCCCTTCCTCTCCTTGAAGAGCGAGCCCTGCAGCTGCGGGTGACATTTCGTGATGTTGCAAGGGCTGCCTGGCTTAGGGACTCCCCAGCAGCTTCGTTCAACCCCAGGCTAGGTTTCTACCCTGCAAGAAGATGTGGGAAGCCCCCCCTGAACACAACGTAGTGTGATTTTTATTTTCTTTTTTAATTTTTTTTTTTTTAATGCTGTGTAATATATCTCAGCACAAGACTGTTAGGATGAAAGAAAAAAGACTGCAGGGGTGGGTTTTCCAAAGCAGGAGGGGAGAGCCCAGGCTGCTTTTCTCACACCAAAACCCCTCTGGATGAAGCTTGGACCGTGCTGGGAAGGTTTCTGCCGGTCTTGCAGTGCTCAGTCTGTAGCAGAAAGGCTCCAGCGAGGCTTTGGTTACTAACCAGCGTGTTGGTTTTCACCTTCCCCCAGGTCTGCGCAGGAGATGAAGCACATGGAGAACATTTCCAGCCTCTTGCAGGGCGGCAGCCCGGGCGAGTATCAGCGGCTGGATCCCAAATCGGAGCGAGAGGCGGTCGCTGCTCCCGGGGAGCAGCCCTGGGAGATGATCATGGACAAGAAGCACTTTAAGCTCTGGCGGCGGCCGATCGAGGGCACCCACTTATACCAGTACCGAGGTAACGGTGCTCCCAGTACCTGGCTTCCCTGCACTGAGTCCCCCCGGGGGGGGTGTGCCTCTTGCTTCCCACCTGGCCTGCATTTATAGGAAACCAAAAAATAAAAAGAAAGGGAATTTTCATCCTTTCCATCCCTTTCTGCAGATTCTGTCCCCACTTAGCCCTTCAGAGGGGTCCCAGCCCTGCCACCTGCCTTAAAAAAAAAAAAAAAAAATCTAAAGCCTTTTCCTTTTAATCCTGCTGCACTGAGATAGACTCGCTTATGCCCGGGACTAAAAACTTTCTCTTTACCGCAGTGTTTGGGTCGTACACAGATGTGACTCCCAGGCAGTTCTTCAATGTCCAGGTGAGCGCCTGTGAAATCTGGGCTGTGTGGCGTGTTAGACCAGATAACCCCCTTATCTTTATGCCATTTACGTGAGCTGGAGCCAATCCCAGTATTAGACCAGAAGCAGGGCGAGTTATCCCACGCCCCGATCGGGTTTTGCTGCCCGTCCCTGCTGGAAATGAAGGATCGGCACGTGTGGGCTGCGATCGGCCGCAGGAGCTCGGCGGGTTTCTGTCCTCGCTCGCTCCCTGCCTGCCCTGCCAGCTCCTGCACTTCCTCTTTTGGTGACTTTCAAAGAGTGTTTAATAATTTCCTGGTGGGGAAAACGCCTGACCGTGACTCAGCTTGTTTCCACAGGATGAGGAAAAGGGCTGGTTACCTTCCTTTAGCGATGCTGTTGGACTTTGTTGTGACTCAGCCTCTCTTTCTTGCCAGCTGGACACTGAATATAGGAAGAAGTGGGACTCGCTGGTCATCAAATTAGACGTAATTGAGAGAGACCTGGCCACTGGATCGGAAGTGATTCACTGGGTCACTCATTTCCCGGTGAGCGGCTGCTCCTTCCCTGCTCCGCTCACCCTCCTTACCCTGGGCAAGCGGCCAGCAGCAGGGCTGATGCCTCTTTCTTTCTCTTCCCCAGTACCCCATGTACTCGCGAGACTACGTATACGTTCGGCGGTACAGCGTAGACAAAGAGAACAACCTGATGGTGCTGGTCTCACGGTAGGTATTGCCAGGCCAACCTCCTGGTGGCTTTGTAAAAAAACTACAAAGTTAAGAGCTGGGTATAAATTTAATGAGATTTTAAAAATTATTATTTTTAAAAACAACGTCAAAACCTCAGGGATCTGTCTTGAAAATCCTTCTCTGGGGTGAAAACTTTGTTCTCTTAGTACCGACCTCTAAAATAGCAGCTGATGCTCAGTGTAGTCACACCTGGAGCTCATCGTCTGCTGCTCCCTCTTCTTCTTCCCTCCAGGGCAGTGGAGCATCCGAGCGTCCCCGAAGACCCTGAGTACGTTCGGGTCAGAACCTATGAATCCCAAATGGTCATCCGTCCCCACAAAACCTTTGACGAGGTACGTTTTGGGGGTGGGCTGCGAAATGGAGCAGAGAGCCTGTCAGGAGAGAGCTTCCTCCTGCTCACACCACTGCTCCGAGGGGAACTGCCCCTTCTCTGGTTCTTATCTGTAGCACTAAGCTGCCGTCAGTAGTCCTGAATTGGGGGGGAAAAAAAAAGGGATGAATTATTTTCCCAGAAGTGAGGGAAGCCCATCCATGCACAGCTCTGGAGAGATTTGAAGCTCTGTCCCACTAGCTTGACTCTCAGCAGCAGCGTGGTGCTCCCGGCGAGCCAAACGCCAGAGCACCAGGCTCCTTTTAGAAGGCCGTGAGTTTTGCAAGTCTCGTTCCTAGCACTTAATTCTCCCAGAAAAAGCATCGCTGGGTCTTTGTAGGGTAACCGGAGCCTGAAAAGAGTGTGCTGGGAGAACCGGGGGAATGACACCTTCCACCTTCTCAAAAAACCCTCCCCATGTGCTTTCACTGGGTCTCTGGGTCTGGTCACCCCCTTAACACTTCAATCGATGCCCCAGTAGTGCTTGAGCGGCCCTAAAGGGGCTTTAAGTGAGGCTGCAGAACCCAGCGGAGTCTCTCTGCCAGCTCAGGCTCACTCCTTTCTCCTTTCCCAGAACGGTTTCGACTATTTGCTGACCTACAGTGACAACCCGCAGACCGTGTTCCCCCGTTACTGCGTCAGCTGGATGGTCTCGAGCGGTGAGTGAGCTTTGGTGGGGACGATTCACCCCTCGGCCAGAAATTCCTCCAGCTCCTTGCTCAGGAGAAGGCCCGTGTGCTTCCGCCTTCCCCTCCTGCACCTCTGTGGGGCAGAAAATAAATGGAGAAGTGTAAAAACAGAGATCTGGAGGATTTGGGGGGGTACTTTGGGTGCCTTGGGCTGCTCTTCCTTTCTCACGGGGAGGGAGTTGTGCCTGGATTTGTGGCTGTGAGGAGGAAAGGAGTCCATGTGCAGGGGTGCTCCTTCTCTCTAGTCCACCCCAGGCAGAAGGAAAAACCAGTAGGATCCCTCCCCCCCTCCTTTTTTTTTTTTTAACTTAAATAAAATGAGCTGATTTTTCCTTACTTCAGAGCAGCGTTGGCTCTGAACTATTTCTGCATTTGAGTTCTTCCTCTTTACAGCAAACAGAGAAGAAAACTCCCAAGTTTAGAGGAACAGTGCCTGCACTGAACCTCCCACAAAGGAGCTTGGCTTTCTGGGGGCGAGGGGGGGGGGGAAACCAGCATTTAAAGGATCTGGCCGAGACAACGGCCGTCCCACAAATAAACCTGGAAGAGCTCAAGGTGCGTTTGGCCGTGGGATATCCACTGGTTCAGCGCTCCCCTCCCAGCAGGGGAAAGATGGAGAGCACTGCTTTCTTGGGGGAGGAGGAGAAAAAGGGGCTGTCACCACTTCTAACTCTCGCTTTTTTTTCCCTCCTCTCACCATCACGTGGCTCGTGGTAGAGACTGATATGAGAAAGAGTTGAAACAGGTTCATTCAACACACTCGGGCATCAGAGCAACCTTTTTTTTTTTTTTCTTGCACCTTCCTGCTTTGCCAACCACTGAAACCTCTTCCGGAGTGCGCTCTAATGCATCTAAAAAGTCAGCTGAGGCTCCGGGGGGGGCTGGTGTCACCCACACCCTCCCCGTGCCTGCCTGATGCAGGGGCCTCCTCCGTGCGCTTATTGCTTGGTTTTTAGAATAAAAACGATGAGTGGTGGGGAAAACAGCATCTCCAGGTGCGACCGCGTGGAGCTTGTGCGGCCGCAATCATTTTAAACATCAATTAACGTGTCCCAGCCTCGCTCCCAGGTCACTCATGGTGTAGCCAGGAGGTGGTGAGGTTCCCCAGGGCTCGCAGGAGGGGCTGCCAAGCAGCTGAGCAGGAGCCAGCAGTGTGCCCGGGTGGCCGAGAAAGCCAACGGCCTCCTGGCTTGTGTCAGCACTGGTGTGACCAGCAGGAGCAGGGAGGTGACAGTCCCCTCTGCTCTGACTGGGGAGGCCACACCTGGAGGGTTGTGTCCAGGTTTGGGCACCTCAATCCCAGAGAGATCTCGGGGGGCTGGAGCGAGGGCAGAGGAGGGCAACGAGGCTGGGGAGGGGCTGGAGAATCAATCCTGTGAGGAGCCAGGGAAGGAGCTGGGGGTGTTCAGGGTGAGGAGGAGGAGGCTGAGGGGAGCCCTCATCCCTCTCCGCAGCTCCTGACAGGACATTGCAGAGAGGCCGGGGCTGGGCTCTGCTCCCAGGGGATCAGGGACAGGACAAGAGGGAACGGCTGGAAACTGCCCCAGGGGAGGGTCAGGCTGGGCAGGAGGAGAAAATGTTTCCCAGCAAGAGTGGTCCGAGAGTGGAACAGGCTGCCCGGGGAGGGGGGAGTCCCCATCCCGGGGGGGTTTCAGGGCCGTTGGGATGAGCTGGGGGGGATGTGGGGTAGGGGAGAGCTTTGTGGAGTCGGGCTGAGGGTTGGACTCGCTGATCCCGAGGGGCTTTTCCAACCGGAAGGATTCTGTAGTAAAGTGGCAGAGCTGTTATTAGGGGGGGAAGGAAAATTTAGGAAGGGAAAAGAATTGGGGGAGAAGGGACTGGAGCTGGAGAAGGGGGTGAGACAGGAGGGTCTTATCTCCGCGGATGCCCGTCCCTCTCCCCCTTCTCTCACCCTCTCCCCCCCGCCCAGGCATGCCGGATTTCCTGGAGAAGCTGCACATGGCAGCCCTGAAAGCCAAAAAGATGGAGATCGAAGTTCGGGACTATATGTCTGCCAAACCCCTGGAGAGCGGCGGCGGCAGCGAGGGGAAGGCGACCGTGGCAGCCGCCGAGCACAAGAGCGACGGCACCTGCAGCCCTGCCCAGCTGGAATACGCCTGAGGAGCT
>NW_020799147.1:50320-88266 GCF_003259725.1 Athene cunicularia | reverse complement strand
GAGGCAGGATGGAGCTGGCTCCCACCCAGTTGCACCCAGTAAACGTGTCAGCGCTTACTCTGGGGCACAAGCAGCCCAACCAAGCCAAAACACAAGTCGTGGGTCTCCCGCCTCCCCTGCGTCTTTCCAAGCAGCTGAGGGCAAAGCAGCTTCCAACCGACCCCCTCCCAGGAGCCACAAAACCACCCGAGCAAACCCAAAGGAGCCGGACCTGGCCCAGGAGGGGGAGGAAGAGGCACCACCCGCTCTCAGTGAAGGCAAATCTCACCCAGAGGCACCTCTTGCCTCGCTGGGCCCTCCGAGGTGGGCAGAAAGGCAGCAGGAAGGGGCAGCTTTTGCCCTCCCAGCAAGTGGCAGCGGGGGGAAGGACAGCACACAGGCATTAAGTTCTCCGGGTGCCCGGTGAGGGATGCGCTGGCACCAGGGGGAAGCAGCTTCGAGGGCGGAGATCCGGAGAGGAGCAACATGACAGCCCCAAAATGGGTCATTTCTTGGAAGAAATAAGGGGTGAAGAAGAGCAGTGCAGAAGCAGAAGCAGGCTGTCTTCTCCTCTGCCCGGGGGACTGTGGCAAAGCATCCTCACTGGTATCTCTGACAGCAGCCGACCCCACGGATGCTCCCTGGTGCTTTGGGGTCCAAAAAAACTTTGCTGGGAGCTGGGTCAGGGTCCACCACACCTGGGCCTTGGCAAGGCTGGGCAGGAGCACGCAGCCCTTCCTCAGCCCTAAGCTGCAGCGTGAGACATGTGGGGGAAGGAGAGAGCATCTTTCCCATCGAAGCCCCCAGGAGAGGCTGTAATGCTTCCCCCGCGCAGGACAGGGCAGGATTTGGCCAAAGCTCTGAGTTTTTTTGGCACTTCAGCCCTGCTTGCTGAAGCTGTGTACAGAAAAGCTGCTGCAATGGGAAGCTGGAAGGCAAAACTGTCCCTGTCACTCCTACAGAACCCACCTGCTGCCATACAAAGGTGGAGGAGACCCCCCTTCCATCAGCAAAACTGCAAAAGCCCCCAGTCAGGCTTCACTCCAGCTGGGTGGAGCTTCTTCTGCCCGAGCATGCCCCTGCAGCAAACTAGAAACTGCAAGTCTGCTTTAAAACTGGAACTTTTCCTTTTTCCTGCTCCTTTCTGAAGCTGTGATCCGGCAAGAGCATCCCGCAGCATGGCCTGGATGCTGTCCCCATCACTGAGCACCTTCCAGCAGGGCTGCGAGGTTTTTCCAGATAGTTTTCTTACCTTAAACCTTCGTTTCTGAGCATCCCAGAAGCTCCCAGGAGGGATCGGACCATCGCACCGCCCGGAGCTGCTTAACACCACTCCCCACCCTGAGCATCACCTGGATTTACCCGGGTGCCCCACGGGATGGGCAAGAGGGACACTCAGTGCAGGCAGGGGACAGGCAGCACAGACAATTTGCGGCTGCCACAAACGGGAGCATCCCCAGCAGCATGGGGAAAAGCTCTCATCCCAGGAACTGGGGGGGTTTGGGAGGCTGCAATGGCCAAAAGGTGCCAACGAGCTTGTTTGCTTTGCAGAACCGCATGCACGAATCCCTGCACCTCTTCAACAGTATATGCAACCACAAGTTCTTTGCCGCCACGTCCATCATCCTCTTCCTCAACAAGAAGGACCTTTTTGAGCAAAAGATCAAGAAAGTCCACCTCAGCATTTGCTTCCCAGATTACGATGGTGAGTCGGTTCATTCTCCCTCCCCGAGACCCCCCAGACCACGGGTTCCAGTGGGGAACCGCGTGGTCCTGACACAGACACGGCATCTCAGGTTCTGCTGGAGTCCAGTCGAGTCCCTGGAGGTGGGAGCAGAGGAGAGGACAGATGTGGCCTTGGGAAGGTGTTTAGAAGGATTGGAATGGGATAAAAATTGATTTTTTTTTTTTAAAGTGCTTTGCTAGGTGCTGTTGCCACCCAGCCCTTCTCCCCCTCCTCTTCCTCCTCTGGAGAGAAATTTCAAGATCTAGCTCTTAAAAACAATCCTTAAGCATCCCCTGCACCTTGCCCCAGCTCCAGTGATCATCTCCCATGGCAGCAGCTCAGCAGCAGCTTCGTTCCCTCCCTCTGCAGGTCCCAACACATTTGAAGATGCAGGAAATTACATCAAGACCCAGTTCCTTGATCTCAACATGCGAAAGGACGTGAAGGAGATCTACAGCCACATGACCTGTGCCACAGACACGCAGAATGTCAAATTCGTCTTCGATGCCGTCACGGATGTCATCATCAAAGAGAACCTCAAGGACTGCGGCCTCTTCTGAGCATCTGGGTGGCAGGTACCCGAGAAATAGTTGTTTAACCACAAAAGAAGGGCTGGGGAAGGGGAGGGGGGATGGAGGTGCAGCAGAGCCTGCTCCATCCTGCTCTGCAGGGTGATGGGACATGGGACCCCCCCAGGCTTTGCCATCAAACAGAGTCTGGAAATCCCGGCCTGCAGACCAGGGGAGGAAAGGATGAGCGGGGATGAGCGAGGACCAGGGGGTTTGGGGACCCACCAGCCCCAGGGGGAGGGCAGCATCCCCCTGCAGGGCTCGGGGGGGGGGTCCAGTTCCTATCCACAGCAGCGTGGGCTCAGCCCAGTTGTTATTTTGAACTCATGTTGGCAGAGCGCTTCACACCCTTGCGTGCAGAGAGAGATGAAAACAGCAGATTATAGCCCAGATTATGCACCTGAGCAAGATCAAATCATTTTATCTCGGGGCCTCCTGTTGCCACAACAGGGTCACTGGTGCCGTGGTGGTTTGCAGCCCGGTTGGGGAGGCTGTGACACAGCCTTGGCCCCGTGGGGAAAACCCAAGCGACATTCAAGTGCAACAGGGAGAAGGCACGGGAATCCCAGGCCGTGCTCTGCTGCAGTTGGACTTTTAGCTCGTCCCCATGAAGGTTTAATAAGGGTTTATAACCCTAATTCTGACGCCTGCATTTGCCCGCTAGCCTGAGCAGCAGTGGGAACTCCTTCCCCTCTCCCCACTTTCCGAGCAGCTCCCAACCACCAGCTTCGACGCTTTGTTCTTCAGGGAACCTCCAGCGTTTCCCTTGTCCCTGAACATTAATAGAGAAGCAAGAAAAAAAAAACAAAAGCAAAAGCAGGCAGGCATCTTCCCCGCAGGCAGAGGCAGGCTGCGGCAGGACGGGGGGTGCAGCCTTGGCCGCCAGCTCTGCATTGTGCTGTGAACAAAGCTGCTTTCTAAGCAGAGCACTCGGCAGCCTTCGACTGTGAACCCGCTTCTAGCATCAAGGAAAATATATAAATACTGTGCCACGGCAGCACAGGAGGCCCTGCCTGCTCCCGAGGTTGCAGGCAGCAGCAAGAGCTGCAGGGGTTGATCAGCGAGGGAATACAAGTGTAACGCTCCAGGCTTTTTGCTGCCGTGCCTGGGTCAGAGGATTTTAAGGCAATGAATTTTTTTTTTTCCATCACCCAGTTCGGTGCAATGAAAAGTTGCTTCTCTAAGCCCACCCTTCCTGCGCTTACAACCGTCAATGCGTTGTCTGAAAGCCTTTAACCCCCTTTTCTTTTCTTCCTTCCTGCTAGAAGAGACTTCAGTTTCACAGCGCCGTTCTGCTGAGCAGAGCCGAATGGATTAACTAAAAAATAAATGTTACTCAGAGCCCACTTTTTCTACGACCCGCCCAACCATACCACCTCCTTTCAAGCCCAAAATAAGAAGGGGCTGAAGCTGAACTTCCAACTCCCTTTCGTGGCTATTTCCTCTTTTTTTTTTTTTTTTTTTTTTAAAAAAAAAAAAAAAAAAAAAAAAAAAAAAAAAAAAAAAAAAAAAAAAAAAAAAAAATTTAAAAAAAAAAAAAAAAAAAGAAAGAAAGAAAGAAAAAAGAAAGAAAGAAAACCTTGCTCTCTGCAGTGCCTGGAAGGCAGCGTTTATAAATGAGATCTGGAGTGGTGTGACACCAAAGAGCACACAGTCCCTGGTACGCCTGCCAGAAAAATTAGTATTAAAGCATCGTACCCTGGCGCAGGCGGGCAGGGCGGCGTGATCGGGGAGGGCAGCGGAGAGGGCTGGGCACTCCTCCCCTCTGCAGCCCCTTTCTTCCCTTTTATCAAAGTGGAATTCATCGAAGCAGGAGTTTCTGGAGGCTGGGTGAGCTGTGAGTCATGCCTGGGACGCAAACCTGTCCTCTGGCAGGAGAAATAAGGGGGGGTTGTGCCCTAAGATTTGAATTTCTCCCCAAAGCACAGCCCAGGAGGGAGCCGAGGGTGGGCAAGCAGAGGCAGGAGCAGGCAGGAGCACCTGCAGCAGGGTCTGGGGGAGGCAAGGCCGCCTACAGAAACGGGCTGGAGAAAGAGGAAATGGTTACTTGAAAGATTTTCATTCAGCTCTTTAGAGCAGTATTTGCTCTTTACTGTTTGTAAATAAATCTGTAGATGAGTGCTGTATCCTCGCACTGTTTACTGCAGAGATCACACACGCAGCTTCGTTTAACTGTAGGAAAACCAAAATAAAGAAAACTGTAGGAAAACCAAAATAAAATAAACGCATGACACGACTGTCTAGCATTTCTCTCACTTGGATTTCTCTGTGATGTCTGTTCCTAAGCCCCGTTCCTGTGCCCTAGAGCTTGGATCGAGGATTGTTTGACACTCTTTGCATTCATTCCGCACTCGGATCTCCCACCCAGATCAACCAGAGGAGCGAGGCCACCACCATCCTGCCGGGCAGCCAGAAGTGCCCGAGGCCACTGTGAACCACAAAACCTTCCCGAGCAAAGCCCCCTCCCAGCCGGGCAGGATTTGCAGCCACAACCCCCCCTGCATGGCTCCAGGCTCGGGGAGGTGTGGCTGGAGCTGTCTGGAAGAAAAGGATCTGGGGGTTCTCACTGACAAGCAGCTGAACATGAGCCGGCAGTGTGCCCGGGTGGCCAAGAAAGCCAACGGCATCCTGGCTTGTACCAGCAATAGTGTGGCCAGCAGGAGCAGGGAGGTGACAGTCCCCCTGTGCTCTGCACTGGTGAGGCCACACCTGGAGGGTTGTGTCCAGGTTTGGGCACCTCAATCCGAGAGAGATCTGGAGGGGCTGGAGCGAGGGCAGAGGAGGGCAACGAGGCTGGGGAAGGGCTGGAGAATAAATCCTGTGAGGAGCCAGGGAAGGAGCTGGGAGTGTTCAGTGTGAGGAGGAGGAGGCTGAGGGGAGCCCTCATCCCTCTCTGCAGCTCCTGACAGGACATTGCAGAGAGGCTGGGGCTGGGCTCTGCTCCCAGGGGATCAGGGACAGGACAAGAGGGAACGGCTGGAAACTGCAACAGGGGAGGGTCAGAGTGGTCAGAGAGTGGAACAGGCTGCCCAGGGAGGGGGGAGTCCCCATCCCTGGGGGGGTTTAAGGGCCGTTTGGATGAGCTGTGGGGGATGTGGGGTAGGGGAGAACTTTGTAGAATCAGGCTGAGGGTTGGACTCGATGATCCCGAGGGGCTTTTCCAACCTGAAGGATTCTGCAGGGCCAGGCCCACAGTGCAGCTCCAGCATTGGTCAAGGAGCACCATGCTGTAGCAATCCAATTCTGGGGGGATTTTGTATGAACTTGCTTAAAACGCATTAGCGAGAAGCTGTAGTAAAGCCTCAAGGCTGGCAAGAAGAGAACTGTCAGGCAGTCAGAGCTCAAGGCAACTCGGGAAAGGCTCCAGAACAGAAATACACTCGTAGCTGCAGAGCAGACAGGCAGCAGACACCGGGGAGGGGTGTATGTGTGTGTGTAGCCATTTACAGCACCCACAAGCATCCCTCGAGTATTTCACTCTGTATTTCTTCGAAAGGGATTACATCGACATGACGTAGTGGCATCCAGAGCAATCATTTTCCCATCAGGTTCAACAGAGGCAGCGAGACTTGGGCTATAAATAAGCAGTAAAGGAACCATCTGCCAGTGAGGCTGATGCAGGCCAGGATGCTGGTCGTCCTCTCCCTGTGCCAGCACAGCTTCGGGAGCTGCAGAACTGGCTGCAGAGAGCACCAACAGGCATGGGGGATAAAAGCATGAGGAACCTTTATTTACACCCAATTATCACACCCATTTCCCAGGGAAGCCTTTATCTTCCTTCTCCAGCCAAGCACAAAATGGGGGGGGGGGGAAAACACTCCTGGATAAAATTCAGAATAAAACCAGAGAAAAGGCTAAACTGTTTACTCACCATTTTAATACTGCCAACAACTATAACAGATTGAAACTGTACACATGACAAACTGGGAAAAAGAGTCTCGATGCAATGGTTCAGCAAAGGAATGTACTGACTGGTTATGAACGTTACTACAGTAAAAACAATGGCAAACAGGAATTTGGCACCACATATACAAAGTAAAGGCATGCTCGTCAATACAGTTTAGGAGTCTCTGAACAGAAAAGGCCATGGTAAATGCAGAACAAGGTGCACCCTTTACAAAATTACCCACCGGTTTAGACCAAAATGCACAAGAATCGAGAGTGGTTGACTGAGTAGCTCTGTAGCAGCACGTGTTTCCCATCCAGTTTGGAGCTCAGCGTTTCATCTCTCCGAGGGAGGCAGCCCAGGCACACGCTGACCGAAGCTTCATGCTCAGCACACACAAGGAATCTCCGTGTGGCCATCAGCACAAAGCAGGGTCACCCCTAACCGTAAGCTAAAAAGACTCGCTCATCCCACTGCAGAAACTTCTGCAGGATGGTGACTAATTAAACATCAGAAGAAGCCGAAGCTATCGCCGTAAGAGCTCGAAGAATCCTTTAAGTAGTTGCAGAAATATTAAATCCTGACCATACCAAGTGTTAAAAACAAAGAGTTCCTGCTAAGAGGAATACTTTCTGCATGATCTGGTCACATGTGCATAGTTAAGTGATTTTTTTGTTTGTTTTTTTATTTTTAAAACAAGATTTGTTTGCAAATAAAGAAATAAAATTTAGTAAAGTTATAGTTTTCTTGATGGAAAAAACCTTAAAAACAGACTAGTGGTGGCTTGTTAACCAAAGAAAGAGAGAAAGCTACATATCGAAGGTCTGGAATCCAGCACCTCAACTTCACAACAGCTGTACACATTTGAGATTACACCATCCAAACGATGCCAGGATGATCTAGTCACACTAACAGTTGTTCCATCTTGACCTAACTTCAACATCCCATATCAATAAAAAGGTCCCTAATACAGAAGATTGTGCTAAAGAATGCAACGATTCTGCATGCTGTTTTCATTTCCCTGGTCCTGTTCATGCTTGCAGCTGTCCCCACGAGGCAGCAAAGAGTCTGGTTCTCAAAACGCCACATCATAAAAAAAAAAACTGAAAAGAAAAGAAGGAGCATTAGTGAGGCGACAGGCAAAGCCAGCCCGAGCTGGCGTGCAAGGCTTAAACGCTGCGAGCAGCCCGGCTTTACCTTCTTCCCACGCCCCTTCCTTCTCAATAGAGTCCACATTCCTTCAGGTTGTTTTTAATGATAACATCTGTAACAGCATCAAACACAAACTGCACGTTCTTGGTGTCGGTGGCGCAGGTGAAGTGCGTGTAGATCTCCTTGGTGTCTTTTCTCCGGTTCAGATCTTCAAACTGACACTGGATGTAGGCAGCTGCTTCCTCGTATGTGTTGGAGCCTGAAAAAGATAAGATCCCTTACTTTGGGCAGCAGTTCACAGCAGAGATCATTTAAGCACATATTAAGCTGCTTAAACCATCTGCCTTATCCAGCTCCAAATCCAAATCCACCATTAACCCCTTCTTGTAAATCTGGAGTCTATTCCCAGCTTCTGATGAGTGACCTTGCACAAGTCACTTGCCAACTGCTCCCTGCCCAGGGGTGCATTTTATGGTAATCATGCTGGAAATGTGGAGAAGAGTTCCAAAATCACAGGAATAAGCAGGTTTGAAGGAAGGACCATTTTTTAAAAAGTTAAATTTAAAATGCCTCAAGCAGTGACTAGGTGAAGCATCACGTCTGTGCAGGGCCATGGCGGGGAGGGCTGCAACACAGACACGCCAGGATGTGGACGAGTTTCACAGCCTCTGCAACTGAAGTTAAACTAAACTGTTGTCCTAATAATGTGGAAAATGCAGAGTGGCTTTGATTTGCTGGAGTGCAATACTTTGCTATTTGTACTCCGGGCCATAAAACACAGGGACAAAGGGAGTTCTGAACCACAGCTGTGCATGACCACATCTCTTTCAAGAAAATGAGCTATCAGTTAACTGGACAGCCCAAAGATGCTGCCCAAGAGACAGAGTTGAGGGAATTTGGGAAAAGATAAACTTGCAAATTATCTTGGATTGGTAGGCTTTGACTAACTCACTCCTGGCCCCGACAACAAACCAAACCCAACCTCCAGAGCCGAACCTCACCTGTGTACTCTGGATAGCAGATCGTTAGTGGACTTTTCTTAATCTTTTCCTCAAACAGGTCTTTCTTGTTCAAGAAGAGAATGATCGACGTGTCTGTAAACCACTTGTTGTTACAAATGCTGTCAAACAGTTTCATACTCTCATGCATCCGGTTCTGGAAAATAGAGAGAAGGGTGCTGCATCATTCCAGAGTCATGAGGGGAGAATGGGATGGGGGGACAGACAGGTTTTACTGTGGAGGCCAGACTAGAGTCAAGCGTTACTGACATGTCCCTGCTGCTGCTTCATCAGGAAGAGCCCGGGCACAGCCATGAGCTGTCATGTCACCTCCTCATTCCCCAAGTCCCCCCGGATGTGTTTCTTCCTCTCCAGAGGTACTCACACCTAGGGGAACCGGCTCCTCTCTAACCAGGGCCTGGAGAAAAATCTCATTGATGCATAGCAGGGAGGTGACAGTCCCCCTGTGCTCTGCACTGGTGAGGCCACACCTGGAGCGTTGTGTCCAGGTTTGGGCACCTCAATATGAGAGAGATCTCGAGGGGCTGGAGCGAGGGCAGAGGAGGGCAACGAGGCTGGGGAAGGGCCTGGAGAATAAATCCTGTGAGGAGCCAGGGAAGGAGCTGGGAGTGTTCAGTGTGAGGAGGAGGAGGCTGAGGGGAGCCCTCATCCCTCTCTGCAGCTCCTGACAGGACATTGCAGAGAGGCTGGGGCTGGGCTCTGCTCACAGGGGATCAGGGACAGAACAAGAGGGAACGGCTGGAAACTGCAACGAGGGAGGTTTAGGCTGGACATGAGGAAAAAATGTTTCCCAGAACGAGTGGTCAGAGAGTGGAACAGGCTTCCCAGGGAGGGGGCAGTCCCCATCCCTGGGGGTGTTTAAGGGCCATTGGGATGAGCTGTGGGGGATGTGGGGTAGGGAAGAACTTTGTAGAATCGGGCTGAGGGTTGGACTCGATGATCCCGAGGGGCTTTTCCCACCTGAGTGATTCTGTTATTATGTTTATCAGTTTCTGGGGGAAGATACTGCAGGATGCTGCAAGGAACTGCTCATCTTCACAGCCCCTGGACAACTGTAACAAGGGAGCAAGCCAGAGACATGCCCACCCCAGGATTCCACCTCCCTTCTCCTCCAGTGCCACGCAACCACGCACTGGTAACTCCTCCGTAACGTACCATTTCCTCATCCTCGGCCAAGACAAGGTCATAATCACTGAGGGCCACACAGAAAATTATTGCTGTAACACCTTCAAAGCAGTGGATCCACTTCTTTCGCTCCGACCGTTGGCCACCAACATCAAACATCCTGGGAGAGGCAGAAGAACCATCTCAGAAGCTACACAGATCTCCCTCCCCAGCCACCACACCGCACACAGCGGATGGAGGAGGCTCAGCTAAGGACTCTCAAACAAGCAGGATTTTGGGGAAAACAGGTACACAGCCTTCCACCAGCAAGGCCGAGAACTCCGAGCCCTCCCTTCCTCAGGGGAGTGGATTTTAAAACCAGAATTCTTTTTAGAGCAGTTTCAGCAGAAAGAACTAGATGTTACCTACATCACTATCCAGAAGTCTGGTGATTCACCAGGGCATGCTTATTTTGTTCTCTGTCTCCTATTTCCTTAGCAACAATCCATTTGCTTGACTGGACTCCAAACACCTACTCATAGTCAGCTCTTCCAGTTAATTTACACTGCATCTGACAAAGGATTATCTGGAACATACTACCTGCATGCTACTTCTGGGACCCAGAAAAAAATTAATGAGGTTAAGGAACAGTTTTATGTATTTAAAAAAAACCCAAACCTGTAAGCTACTGAGGTTTAAAGGCTGTAGAGTTTCTTACAGAATTTCTGTCTATAAAAAAAAAAAGGCATCTTGGACAGTTGCAACACCCTGCTCACCAAAATATTTTGATGAAGAAGCAGGATTGCCTAGAATGTTCTGATTGACTGTGACTTAATTAAATCAAGCCAGAGAGAAATCAATATCCAAGAGCTACGAAAATCATAAACATTGATTTGTTATCAGAGCAAACAGGCAGACAAGAGAGAAGCTGCCCAGGGTGGCCCAAAAGCAATGCAATTTAATGACGCCAAACAAGGCAGCCAGAAGCACCATTCAGCTCACTCCAATCTTCTGATTAACGTAAACCGTCCCTGCGGACCGCGGGAGGAAAGATGAAAATCTTGGGGAGGATACAGGCTATTTACTTAGCACGTATCATTTGCCATTAATCTCTGCTGTTAGTGCAGAGACATCTGGAAAGGAACAGCATCCCCGACAACCCGGCTTCGCCGAGCTAATCCAAATTCGAGTCACAGTTATGCTGAGGTACCTCAGCCCGTTATTAATGTCTGAGATTTAACATCAAGGCTTCCATCGCGGGAAAGGTGGCAGCTGCAGGGTTTAAGACGTATTAATGCTTTCCTTTGTGGAGCAAATCCCTCCAAGACGAGACACCTCGTGTCTCAGGCTCTGCACATGATCAATGACTCCGGGCAGGCTTGGGAAAGAGCAATTCTCCCTCTTTGCATGAGGGAGACACGCCTGCGAGCACTCAGCCATTTCACTTTAAAAGAGGGTTTATAACGATTAAACCCAATATGCCTGCTACCTCCAGCACACTCTTCCATTAGTCAGACGTGATGATTTTTGATGAGCACCACACACTGCAGCTGGAAACGCTAATCCTAATACAGCACGACCAAAAGACAAGGTTTTGGTTTTTTTTTCCCTGGATGAACCAGAAGCCATGTAAATAGCTCGGTGATGCGAAATGTTTAGGCGTTTTTGTTAAAATGGTTCGTAAGTTAAGACAGTTCAGAAACCAAAATGCTACTATTCTCCCAAAAAAGCGTGCAAACAAATCAGATTTTATAAGCAACACTTGGATTTTTGTTACAGCTCTTTCAAACTCCAAACACAAGCTCAAAATAAGCAAACAAATGCTTATTTAAAGGCTGTGAGCAACAAAGATGTAAAACACCGCCACAGACAAAGTGAAGTCGCCCAAGATACAGGTGCTACGTTCTCCTACATCCACATTACAGGACACAAATGCCCAACCCTGCAGGGCTCCAGGCTGTTTGTCAGGAGCACGCTCGGGATCCAAAGCGAGGATTTTCTAACGAGCAGATGAAGAGCAGGGAGGAGAGCTAAACTGCAGGCTAGCAGCCGCTACGGGGGTTAGAGGGAGCTCGATTAGTGATACGTAAAGGGACACTGCCAAGACAAGGCTCGATACCTGAGCCCTGCTAGGACTGAATTTAGAAGGCAGAGAGGACAGGCCAGCGCCATCCTCTGAGGTGTCACACAAAGGCAGCCAGTCCCCAGCACGCTTTGGGCATGCCCCACTCCTGCTCTGCAGCAAGTGTCAGTCAGCACAGTCACCTACAGCTTCGTGGAGAACACCATGCAGCCCAGAGCCACCACCGTGACTGTGGGGAGAGCTCCCATCTCCCGCTTCAAAGGAAGGGGTTAAATTCAAACTCAAAATCCAGGAGTCAGTGTCCTTTTAGTATATATATGTTTTTTTAATCCTGTAAACAAGCAGTCAGTACCTGTGTCTGCGATTCCAACATAAAAGCAGCTGAAAAGAACAGAAGGCAAATAAAGGTCAAACCGGTATCTCCAGTGTGCAATGCCAGTAGAGAGGGAGTGTAACGGAGACAAGGAGGACAGTTAAAAACAGGGCAAGGCATTTTACAGCACAGGTGTGGGACCTACCGCCCCCACCACACACTGAAGACATCACCCGCAGTCCACGGGGACAAGCGCTGCCCTTCACTTACTTGAAGTACAGGTCCTTGAAGGTGAAGTGAGTTTCCACAATGCCTGTAGTTTTAACTCTGGTCCGCAAAACATCCTGCTGAGTCGGAATATAGGTCGGCTGGGATATTCTATCCAAGTCATTTAGGTAACTAAACCAGAAGAGACAACATAAGATGCGCTTTTTTTAGTTTGCTTGCTTGCCATGAATCTTTTATAAACTGCAGAAGAAAGTAATCACACAATTTATTCATCATCTTCACATAGTACAAACCTCAAACATGCAGAAAAAAAACCCCAACAAAACCACCCTTGGGTCTATCCCAGGGTTGATTTGGTGGGGTTTTTTTAACCCCTCCCCATATGACCTTGTGCGCTGGGTAGAGTTCAGCTAGCTGGGGAGCGCCACCCGATAAGAAGCGCTGCGGATGCAGAAGCCATGCCAAGACTGGTATCTCTTGGGGCAATTCAAAGTAGTCAAGGTCTTTCGCATCAAAGCGCAAGGCAATAAATCCAGCGGCTCGCTTTTAAAGGGCAAGAATACATCAAATGAACCAGGAGGAAAGAATTAAGCGTCAAGAACTAGCCCTGACACAAGCAGGTTCATTCCCCTCCTCTAGCAGCAGCGAACGAACCCTCCGCTCGCCAGCTGCCCGACGGCACGGCCGCCGGGGGGAAGCTGCTTCTCTGCAGCACCAAGGCAACGCGCCCATCAAGACCCCAACTAATTCCAGCTACAGCAGATTCCCTTTGAAGTTCGGCTCTTGGGCACATAAGTAAGAGGTATACATCATTTCCAGCAGCGTCAGAAGTCCCACTCCAGCCAGACACACCTCAGAGCTCATTTTTCCTGTTAAGAGGAAGGCAACAGCCCCCTGGTTCCGCAAAGGGGACAAGGATTGCTCCAGCTCTGTTGGGAGGGGACCAGCCACGTCGTTATCAGGAGGGGGTTTTAATCAACACCATACTGCGTAACTGGGAGATTTTAGTGGTGCAATGGCTCTACACTGGTGTAATAACCCTGCTCTCCCAGCCAGACGTTATCCCCACAGATCTCGTCAGCCAGGGATCGCACCTTCCTGCACGGCGCATGCCTGAAGGCTGCGCCAGAAACCCCAAATTTCCACCTGCCTTCGTCACCAAGCAGGCAACATACTGAGCAAGATCTCCCTCCTCCGTCAGCCTCAGCACCTCCTCCGGCCAGGACTGCCAGCACATTTGCAGAGCACTGACCTATTTTCTAAACCCCAGAAGAATCCAGTCTACCTGCCAGCCTCCTGCCCGTGCTCGCCCAGTGCCGCGGGGCTTTTCTCACAGAGCTGGTATCTACAAGTGGTTTTAGCCCAGAAAGGGCCAACTCCTCTCCTCTTCAGTGGGATGACAGGTTTGTGCACTGCTCTTTGACCAGAAACGCAGCACCCAAAACTTACACTTGGGACTGGCTTTAGTTTCAGCTCAGTGAAACAGAATTTGGAAGGTACTTACCTTCACTGGGTTTCTGTTTATTATAACATGTCCAGATTCCACCCCCCTTCTTTTTCCTATCAGTAGGAGTTTAGCTGGGATATGGTGGTTCAAAAGCTGATGCCAGTGCTACCTAAGAACTGACCCAGCAACTCCTACCAGCTTGGCTTTGGTACAGGTCACATAGCTGCCCCATACCACTGAAGTGATAAATGTTCAAAGCTGAAGCTGTAAAGCATCTGCTCTTAATTGCCAGCTTTCAGCATCAGAAGTTTGGGCAGTGAAAGTGGTGTAATTCCTACTTAAGGCTCTTTAGGCAGCCAGTGAGGAGTGAATGGAGTCAGGCAACTCCCACCAAATGAATTGCAAAGTTCCACTCGAACACTTGCACATCAATCAGGGAACAAGGTGTATCAGATTAAGCAAGGCTCTAACTGCAAGCTGCCTTAAAAATAAGCTTTGCTAGACTAATTCCAGAGAGATTCAAATGGTAAATCCCATGGAAATGCCCAAGCAGGGGATTTCTCTGCAGAAGAGCCACCCAAGCACACGTGCACACAGCTTCCTTCAGCCACCCTCACCTCATGGGAGAGTGTTGACTTTCTGGGCAGAGCAGACCCACCCAGCAAAGCCAGGCTCAGAGCCCAGCCCCCGGGCAGACTGTTTCCCCTCTACCACCTACAGATTTAGTGGAACTTGGGGGAAAAAAAAAAACCAAACCAACATACACCACCCCAAATGGAAAAGGGTCATGGTTTTGAGCAACTCATAAACCACAGTCTGTCTGAAAGTTTAAAGATGTTCCTCACAAATATTGTTTCAGGAACTGAAAACATATACCTTACTGAATCTCTCTACATCCCACACAGTTTGAATCCCTTTTCACAATCTCCCTCGCCACCAAGGCTTCCTTCATACGCTGAGGTTGCAACACTTGTTCCCCACCTTGGATCCTTGTGTTTACAGAGCCAGCTATTTCTCATGCTTCAACACCACCTTGCAAACAGAAGCTTGCAAAAAGATGGTTTGGTTTTGTTTCCCTCCCCCCCTCTCCTAAAATGAGAACTGGAATACAAAAACAAGCTGACCAAAAGCCTACAGCATAACTCCTGTTTGTCTTTGTGACACTTCAAGCCCTCCCAGGACATAGTGTGCCAGGCTGGCACTGGTTCAGTACCTGCGTGTGCAAGGATCTGTAATTCCAGTCTGGTCAGAAAACCTGCCAGATTGAGTGTCAGCCCATCTCATGCTCAGACTGCTCTAGGAAACAGAGACTGCAGGAGGGAGATGCTCTGAAGTGGACAGTGTTCAGTTGGTGAAGATAACAGAGTTCCCCTCCTCCACACGCTCACATGAACCCTGGAATGGTATTTTCCTAACAATTCAGTCATGTTTCCTTTTAGCACTGGAAAAGAATGCTTTCAAGGCCAAAAATGGCTCTGAAAGATTCATACAAAGCATTTATTATGAACAGCTATCTGCAGCCTGAGCTAGGAAGGAGGGGCTGTCACCATCATGCCCGAAGGCAGAGCAGCAAACAAAAGCCAGCCCTTGCCAGGGAGAGGAGACAAGAGGGCAGAAAGATGCAGGTTTGGTACCAGGTGGGTCAGTATTTGCAGCCAACACCAAGCTTTCAAGAAACATTATCACAAGCACCTGTGGCAGTCTGAAAACACAAACAGTATTCTTCCCACATCCAGAATTAATCATCTCTAGGCAGGACTTCCTGCAGCAAGAAGAAAACAAGTGAAGACCTGGTGAAACCTATATTTAAGAAATGCATCTCTTTTGCAGAAATCTTCCCCCATCTCCTCATGTTTAGCTGGATTTTGGCAGATTAAGCAAAGCAGAAAACAAGGTAACAGAGCAAGATCTCCAGGAAAAAGGAATGTTGTATTTTACCGTTATCAATTTGAATGGTTTCTGGGCCTGCTAAGATAGACCCCCAGTCTGCAGCACAGACTTACAGGTGAAAAAGCTCACTCCAAAAACCCGAGCTATGATCCCAAGGTGATGCTACTCGAGGGGAATCACAAGAAAGCAGCAAGAGGCCAATGCCCTGCAAGCTAGTGCTTGAAAGCAAAAGGGAGAAAAAACCCACATAGAAGTAATCCAGGTTTTATCCAGCATCATGTCAGGGAATTCAGGCCAAAACTGCCACTTGGGAACAAGACAAGATATGCCAGAATAGAGAATAGTTGATCAGAAACTATGCTAATTGCCTGTGAGACTGCAGATAATTACCTACAGTATCTGTAGACTGGTATCTGCATGAACTTCGAAAAAAAAGTAGCGAAACCAGCAACTAAAATACTTTAAAGCATTATCTGCTTGCTGACATTTCCAAGTATCAGATAGAGGTAATTAAGAGATGTGCGAGACAGCAACATGCCTCAGCACCCCCGCTGCCACACCAGCAAACACGTTTTTGTTCTTCGTAGCTATTGCACCAAGAATCGTGCACAAAGGTCCAAAACGCTTTTCCACAGCACCGACTCGAGATGGAGGGTGTGGGTATGAGGTACCGAGCCATTTGCTCACAGCATAAGTAAAGAAAAATGAGAAGTTGCAATAAGGCAAGTAGAAATGTAGATGTTTGCAATAGCACACCAAGAACAGGGTGGTTGCTAAAGGGATATTATCAGCTGGTGCCTGGAGAATACACTGAGTGTTTACACTAGTGCTTGAACATCCAGTTTAGACCAAGAGTTACTCAGCTGTTCTTAAAGAAAACACATAAACCACTACGATTTCAGGACAGATCACTCAGATTAGTGTCACAAGTGGTTATCTTTGGGTGCTCCCTGTGTTTGCATTACGACACCCCGTTATTGCAGCTGCCTCCTCTCCTCCCAGGGCAGCTCTGATGGGCAGGATCCCTGCCTGCACAAGGGGAAGTAGTGCTCGACAAAGCAGGAAACAGCAGGAAGAAAAAGTTTTCAGAACAATTCAGCGCTTCCCTGAAAACCCTGGCGTTCTGCCACAGCACCCTCGTTCTTGATGCCACCTAATTTTCATAAGCAATCATTCATACGTTCCTCTGGTTTTTCCCCCATTCTGGGTTTCTCAGCAGAGGTCTCGTGGTCTGATGTGAAGCAAGAAACAGCACCCAGTCAGACAGAACCAGGCTTGAAACACAGTGCAAGACTGAATTTTAGCTGGAAAAAACAGTCATCTCAAATGGGGCACGTATTTATAAAGACTGCTAACCCTGAAGTTTCAGTCCTATTTGTAGGAGATAGTGAAAGGAGCAGGGAAGTGAAATTCCCCCGAGGAGAACTGCAACAAATGCCAGGACCTACACAACCACCACCACCACAAGGGACTGCAAGACATCCATCCTATAAGCACGGACAAGGGAACTAATTGGGTAACATCAGAAGATAAGGCAGCTCAGGAGCCACACGTGGAGCAGAGAAGAAACAATACTGACTGAATGCTCATCTGGCCAGCTGGTACGACGGGGGTCCTGCAGGTTTTAATGCAGAGCACGATCGTGCAGTTAAAAGGCACCAACTTGCAGCATTTCCTGATTGCCAAGTCGCTGGGCAACAGATGGAAAATGATGCTGCTTTAGTGCAACTTCCTGTGGTCTTAGGACAGGAAGCAAAATTCTCTGATGCACTTATCAAAAATGACACACGGGTCATCGGGCTGCAATCTCTCTCCCACGCAGATGTGACACCAGCCCATGACAGCCATTTGTCACAGCAGCTGTGCCCACACGAACCAGTAACTGGACACGCGTGAGCTGCAGATATTCAGGAACAGGAATAACCCGCTGAAATCCAGTCTCCGGAGGGCAGTCAGGACAAGTGGGCACCTACTAAAGCACATTAATGTCCACTCCTCCCAATCTGCTCTGCTTCTGACCCCTTTCCACCCTGTCTTCCCCAGCCTGCCTTCAATTCTTCTCTTTCCAAGCTGACCATCAAGACCACAAAGCCATGTTCCCCATCTTTAGCTTCCTCAAGCTCCACTCAACCACTTAAGCCTTCTGCTCTAAATCCTCTGCTCAAGAAGTCCTTCAGCCTTCCTTCCCTTCACATCTTTTCAATAAATTATTCCCTCGTTCATCCTCCTCATCTATCCTTTTTAATCCCTTTGAATCTGAAGTTTCCTCCCTGCATGCTGTAAAGGCACACGCAAATCTGAGAAAGACTCCTCTTGTCAACTCACCTTGATCTAAACCCATGATAGCCTGCCAAGGTGTTACAAATTTAGAAAAATTCTTATTTTCAAGCTAAAATATGCTCTGCACAGAAAGAGCCTGCAGGCAACTGAGCTGTGACACATCTAAAGTTCCTTTACAAAAGCACTTCCAAACTAATTTTTCAAAGGCTTAAAACTTGGCTAATTTGAGACAGGTTTTCAGCTGGACATCAGGAGGCACACTTAACCCCAAAGTCATCCTTTCAGAGTTTCAAATATTTGTTCTAGAGAGACCAAGCACATGACTACTTTTGTTTAAAAAAAAAGCAGCAACAACTGTTTTGCTCATTAAAAGAAATAGTTTCCCCTCCCTGCACTAACCTGCCTCTTGGAAATACATGAGGCATTTAGTCAAAATTCTCATTAACCAGCCAGCAGCAGCCTATTTATCTAGTCATAACTTTCCAATTGTTAAGCAATTGTGTGCATTTTAGAGACAGAACAATAAGCAGGTTTATAGCTAGCCTGCAGCGCTGCCCGTGTGGCATCAGGCACAGGAACTGAAGTGCAATGAGAGCTGTTAAGGAGAACAACTATGTGAACATTGATCTGCCAATATCACAAGATCCCACTATTGGAAATTGTTGCTCATCAGAAATTTGGTAGTTTAATTAGGAGCTCGGTTTCAGGCAGTGTTAACTCCTTCCTGTAGGGATAATGAAGGTGACGTGGCTGATCACTTGCTGTAACAAGCCATTTTAATGCAAGCTGCTAAGTTATTCTTCCACTGAAAACAGACTGGCAAATTCACCTAGGCACAGAATAAGGAATGTGGGGTTTTTCCCAATACCACAGACAGGAAAGATAAACAGTAAAAGTGATTTGGATGAGCTGAAATGCTGAGTCACCCTGTAAGCCCCGTGTAAACCAGTTAGACTCAGGTTTCCATCCGCCCCCTCTGAAGGGGACCCTCACCACCCACGTGCCACCCTGCCTGCAGTCACACCAGCCCCTTCCGAACCCCGTTTGCTTAGCTGGCAAGAGCCCAGAAGCTGGTAACAGTTTCTTACTATGATGCAGAGTCGTTAAGCTGATATTCTCTGGATCTGCTGAAGCAAGCCTGAACTCCAGCATCTCTCCATAACCGCTTAATCACGCCAGCGAGCTCGGCAGTCATCACGCCTTCCTCTGCACTTCCAGCTAATACAAACAACTGACGGGCATCGTCCTGCAAGAGGAGAAAACAAAACAAGTTAGGATGTACACACCTTTACAAGTGACAGGGAGGTTTCACATCAAGTAACGATCCTAGGGGCTGCAGCAATAAGCAATCACGGTCCCCTCTCTCCCGTTGTCCATCCAGTTTTCTCCCCCAGTCATCAAGTTATTTTTCTCCTGCAGTCAGAAAGGCAAGTGCTGGGCAAGAAGCTCCAAGCCCGCAGGGTGAGATGCACTGATTACAGGTGGCACAGCAGATTCACTACTCCAAAGTAACAGGCAGCATTCACATCAGAAACACGACATGTCAGTAACCTGGCACAATGCCTCAGACAACAGGTAAATATGCCAATGTGCCACTATAACGACAACTAAACAATAAATAATAGTTTTTAAACTGGAAAACCTCTGTTATAGTGTTGTACAGTATGGCAACAAGGAAAAATTTGGTATCACAAGGAAGCTTTGGATGATTATAGGTTTAAAGCTTTGAGGACTGCCCACCTGCTGCTATAGCTGGCAGAAGTAAGGGAGAGATTTCTTAATAAACAGTTTTATCAGGAGATGGGATGGACTGATCAGGATTTGAGCGTTTGCCCTAGAGCACAAAAAATTCTTCTCAGAAGTCTTAGAGTAGGACCTCAACAAGCAGGTTTTAAAAGTGAAAAACAGGCTGACCTACATCCCACACCGATGTTTATTTCTAGTGATCAGATCTACCAGCATCCTTTCAGGAGATGGAAGAGACCTTTCACTATCCCAGCAAGTTCTCAGCTTCAGACTGTCTCCTCCCAACATCGGCTCCTCTCACTTGAGCCTTAAACTGTACCACCCAGCATGTACCTAAGCTTGGGCAAGAGTCAAGTCGACATGCTACTCCAAAGGGCACCTCCCTAGCACAAGCCATGGGCACTTAATCAAGGTCTGAACTGCCACAACAGACCTCAGTGGACCTCAGTTATGGCTCTTTGCAGGTAGAGCACTTATGTGTATGCTGACAGGTCACTGCTGTGGTTTGCTGCCAGACAGTTGATTTGGTTACCCTTGGTCTTTTTCTAGGAAAGTGTGGCAAATTGTTTGCCCTTCAGCGTGGATTGGGCATGAGCAAATTCTTGGCACGTGTTTCATGTTCTGCTTTTAAGAAGCCAGATAAGCCTGGGCAGGTCAAGTGAGAAAGGAACTTGGGATTTTAATCTTCCTCCTTCCAGCTACCTTACTTAGGCTGAGATCAAGCACAGAGGAAACGTGGAGGGGAACACCAGGGAGGATTCGGAGCAGCGGTTGAAGAGCAGCCTAGGTTAACATGCAAGTGAAGATATGCCCTTCAGCCAGGATGCTTTGTATCATAAATTCAAAATATCTGTGGTTGCATCACAAAGAAACAGATTAGGTTACTTCACTTACCCTCGATTAACTGTAAACATGAGGAATTAGTGCCAGATAGAAAGAGTCACAGGCTGTGCAGCCACTGTCCTAAGCTGATATACAAAATTCCTTTCTCCTACCTATTTTCAGGAGTCCCAGACTTCCCATTCTGTTTGTGCTTTCCCCAACATCACAGGGGTCAAGCCTTCTCCATTTCAATTCCTCCCATCTTGAAGTGTTGGAGGTGAACACCAGTAACAGCCCAAGGAATCAGCAGAACTAGATGTGCAAGGAAAAGCAGGCCCTCAAACCCCCCAAAACTCAAAGGACAATTACAAGTAGTGAAAATGATTAAAATTTATTTGGTTCATCTTAAAGATTAACTGGCACAATACTGTGAAACCCTACTGAAGAGCGATGCTAAGCAATTTAAAGCAAATCTGAGAATTTTGTTAAAAGTTCAAATAGTTTAGACAAAGGTTTGTGGATTTATTTTTTTTTAGCATTTAAAACACTGAAGTTTCTTACCTGTAATCTCAGTAAAATACTTGATACTTTGTACTGCTAATATGTTAAAGATTATGAAAGGTCTTTTGCTTCTGTATCTTGTAAGAAACATATTTCCACTGTAAGGGGACTGAATTTCTAGGATTCATTAACACAATTCACAGCACAGACTCAGACTAAGAGAAATAAGTGAAATACTTACCGCTCTGGCAACTTCCCCAAAGTCTATCTTTAGCCTTCCCATGGCTCTTATGATTGCAATGATGGACTGGATAGTATTGCTGTAGACAACCACTTTATATTGTTTGCATTCTTCCTCTGAGTAGCCATCCTCATGAATAATCCTGGAAGAAAACCAAGTCATCATTCCCAAGCCAAACCAGAAGGGCACCACAGATTTTTTTTATTTCATCTCGTACAAAAATGCAGTTTACACGCCTGCACTCTCACTTACTTCATCTGCTTCACAATGGTGCTTTTCCCAGACTCCCCAGCACCTGAAAAAGCACAGAAATATTCTAGTTAGCAAATCCCATGAAATTCAAAGGAAAAGCAGAATGTACTCCTTCCAGTTCCCACCCAGAAGTTGATGGGGTCTGGAGTAAGATATTTCTTGTGCACTGCTCAGAGCTCCACCGCAGCGGTCCCAGCCCCTCGGGAGGGATCACTGAAGAGGACAACCACAGGTACCTCCTTCCTGGGTTTTATTTACAGATGCTGACAGCCATTGTGCATTCATCCGTTAAAAAACAAACAAACAAACTAGAATTTCTGAGTTTCCAGAGTACACTTTTAGATCATTGGGGCTAGGTCTGAAAAACTGGGACAGGGATTTATCTAAGAGACTATCTGCCAGCCCTCTCTTCCAGCTCAGTAACCACAGTCCAAGGCAGCCTGACAGTTAAGTGCATCGACGCCATCAGCTGCTGCCCACCATTACTGAGCTGTGCAAGATAAAAGCATTAGCCTTAAATAACCAGGTGGATGTTAATCACAGATCCCGGAGCATTTTTACGAGGAACATCAGATTCGGAAGCAATCTTGTGTGATATACAGTGGAGGGGAAGTAGACCCAGAACAGAGCTCAAAAGCACACACAAATTGTTCTTGTAGATCCAGGTGAAGCAGTTTAAGACATTAAAGCCCAGAAATATGTTACTATGGCAGAGCAGGAACCCCCAAAATGGATCTTGGAAGTTCTCTTGTCCACTTAGCACAAAGTCAGCCAAATGTTACCCACAGTCATTCAAACTAATACTTTTTTTCCCTTACAGAGGAAAGACTAAGTGCACTCCCACAACCCACTGCTGGTGCGTAGTGCACAGGGATATCACTCCTGAGCTAGATACCTCTTAAACAGCTCTGGCAAAATTCAAAGAAGATACCTGTCTAGACTTGAAGTGGCAACTATGGTGTCTGAATCACCAGCAGGTCATGGGCTCCTGCTCTAACCCTCCCACTGCCAAGGCTGGTTCCCACAGCCACCAGACAACTCGGGGATCTTTGCGGTGGCACACCCATACACATCTATCCACAGAACATGCAAGGCAAATTTTAATTGATTAACAAGCTCTATTCTCTATCATTCCCCACAATACAAGGATTGTTATTCTGGGAAACTGAGGATAAAGAGACCCGCAGGTTTAGCTCAGAAATGAGCCCTCGCCACAGGATGATTTCCAGCTGAAATATCAGACCTGCAGGCTGTGGCACTTGGCCCTGCATTGCCAACAACCTTCCTTCAAAGAAAGGCAGAGAAACCTGGCTTGACAAATCTCTGCAGACCGGGGGGGGGCTGAGTTATCCCTGTCTGTCTGCAAAATAACAGCTACTTAATCTGTTTTTCACAGCTTTTTCTCTCGAACCACAGAGCACTCACAAACAGCATCCCCCTCCCACAGGCACCAGGCAGGAGCCACCTTTGCCCACCCGTGCAGCAGCTGACAGGGCTTGGTGGAGCAGACGCCTACTCCGGGATTCAAAACCACCCCGTTATCACGGCTTCCAGAGCTGTGCAGTCAGCAGCAGCCACGTCCCAGCCATGAAGCATGTGAAAGGCACACACGGCGTTACTGCGTGTCAGCAGAAGCGCAGGTCCTGGGTTACTCTACCTCCTGTGACCACAACACCAGGAGGTCACTGCGGAGGAGCCAGACCAGCCGGTGGCTTCAGGGTTCCACAGCCAAAAAGGCTCATGCTGAGCTGCAGAACTGGGTTTGCTGAGGGCAAAGGAATGAAGTCGAGCCTGCCTTGATTTGGATATATGACTCGAGAGATCCTGGATGGACGAAAAGACCCAAGCTCCCATTCGCTTCCAGCATCAAGGCACCAGATGTCCCAGCCTGCAGAGCCTACACAACACAGTGTACTAACCCAGAACGGCACTGCTACAAGCAAGGCAAGCTTTGTTGGAAGAGAAAAATTATTTTTAGATTATCAGACCAACAGGGGGAAAAAAAAAAAAACAACACACCACAAAACAAAAAACCCAAAACAGCTTTCAGGAATGCCAGGGTCAGGCTGTGGCATACTTCTCCAGAGGAAAAAAAAAAAAAGCAGAAAAGCTTTCTGGTGTTTTCTTTGGGAAACATGGCTTCCAGGAAAGATCTTCCCAAGCCTCTTGCAACACCCAGAGAGGACAACACCATGTTCCAGTTTCAGTCCCGCATCCCTGAGGCCTCAGGAAGGCCAGCTCCTAGGAGCAGCACCTTCTTTCACAAACAGGGTGTGACAGCAGCAGTGCTTTTTAAAAAAGCAGAATTCACTTCTGTCTCACAACTTCATGTCAGATCAGCAGAGGAACCAGGAAATCAAATCCCTGAAGATAAGAGGTCACTTTGTACAGTTTGTGATGGATACAAATTACTCCCTTGCTGGGACCTTTGTACACCTTTTTGCCTGCTTATTTCACATTCCTTCAGGTTTGTTTTCCAGTATCACTAGGAAAACCCTCTGGCTGATAAAGGAATTAAAAGCACTGGCAGGACCGTTAAGGTGCAGGTTACAGCTGTGGCTGGGAAGGAGGAAACACAACTGATGCTTCCTGAACAGTTACACAACGGCCAGATACAAGCAGTTCATTCACCAGCGAGGAACATGTCATGCCAACCTGAGCCCAGCCCTGTTGTTGGCACATCAGGACCGCACAAGGACAACGCAGCCTTTACAGCCGTCCACTTGTATTTCCACTCCCAAGTTCACCCTGGTCAGTTCCCAGATGTTAGCAATGGATCCTCAGGAATCCTCAAGGTATTAAATTACAACAGAAAGTTTCCCCAACATCAGACAAGGTCATTTTCAAGCTGAAGGTGCATTTCCTATTTGCACTTAAGACAACTTCAAACCAAACAAACAGCCACGTATTTTTACAGCTCTTGGCGGCCAAACAGAGCAGATGCAAACCAGCCTCTTCACACAGCAAGGGCTTTCACAGTCGGACAAACACTTTCATAACAGGTCCTCAAGCTGCCAAACGGGAGGAAACTCAAGTCAAACGGTGCCTTAATTCGTTAAACCCATTTGCAGGTGTCACGGGGTTGAACCTCCATCGCAGTGTAGCTGGACAAGGATTTCTGCTTCTTTGGATCCATTTTGCACAAGAGAGGAGAGAGGCAACACGAGAAACATGCTGGTGTTCAACAAACAAGTAGCCAGTGCCTCTCCTGCCCAGCTCCTGGGGGTGCCACAGCCGGGATATACATCTAAGAGCACCAGCACCTTTAAATGCTGATTGCTCAGATACTGCCTTGAGTTTATCCGTCTGGACATCCCCCTCAAGGGACTGTAACACTAACAGCTGCCCTGCACAGTAGGAGAACTGTTTCCAAGATAGGGCATGTAGTGCAATTTTAAATCAATTAGCCTTTAGTTTAGGTTGAAGTATTACCAGATTAGAACCTCTCATAACAAAATACTTCCAGGCTGCCAAGCTGCATGTCTGCAAACCGAAGAATTTCAACTTTTAAGTTATTCCTAAGCATAAGGCAATTCAATTTTTTTTTCTTTCCCTCAAGCCTTAAAGAAAAGCTATTGCCAGTTCAAGGCTCAAGTAGACTAGATTCCACTTTCAAAACCATTCAAGAAGCATTAACCAGGATGAAAAGTGAAGCACACTTTAAGGAGAATCCCCCAAAATCTGCTCAGATGTTGGAGTTAACACCTTCCACCCAAGCAAACCCCAGGGCCTGAAGCACACTATGCCAGCAGGACGAGACTCTGTCTGAAACCCGCAGCTTGCAGGAAACATCCTTCCCTTCAGCAGGCGGTTTTTCTTTTGTTATCGCCTCTTCTCCCAGCTGCCAAGATGTCTGTGCCTCTCCTCCGGCTGGCACGGATTTTAACAGAGGTGGCATCAGGAAGGGCTTGGGAGTATTTGTGTGCTCCTGATATAGCTTCTCAGGCGCTCAGCACGGCAGCATTTTTGGTCAGATGTAAAAATGTTAATGCTCTATAGACTCAGCACTTCCACCCTGGTGAAGAACACAAAACCTCATTTTTTTCTTTTCCACAGCCATCCTCCACATTCTTTGGATTAAAGTGCTGTGATCTGAAAGCTTCTCTGACCCAAACCATCAGTGTTCAACCCAGTCCCAAGAGCAGAAGTTTAGAAGCAACTTTTGAACATAACCTCTTTGGGTTTTATTGCTCGTCGTCATGTTTGCTGTCATTTCCTCCTTAGATTATCTTAAAATAATCTGCTGCTGCAGCAGGCAATGCTGAACTTGTACTACCTGTCATTTGACTGACAAAACAGTATCAGATACAATTATGCCATGACAACATAGCCAAGTTGGTTATACAACACTAATTCAAATGACGTTCAGTTAACTCTTTCCCTTCTCATTTCCAACCCCCACACACTTCAGTGGGGTTTAGAGGAGCAGCGATCCACACTCTCAGAGATTACTCACCCTATTACTTCTAAGGGACTAGCAGAGGTAGGAAATAGTGACCCACAACCTCTAAACCTCTCTCCGTACCAACATACAACCCAGAGCTGGCTCCTACAGCAGACGCTATTGGCAGTCACAGCTACAGAGGCACAGCCAAGCAGTAAGTCACCACCTCTGGGGTGTTACTCCTAAAGGAGTTTTTCTTGATGTTCCAGGTCCTCTCCTAGGCTCACTCTCTGCTCCTGCAAGAGCCATCCAGACAAGGTACCTCATTAAACAGTCATTTAAAAACGTCTGCCCTCCAGCTCCGTAATCATTTGCTGGGAGCTCCTGCTGGGGTGGCAGCTGCTTGCCAATGAGATGGCCAATGTCAGGCACAGTCTCATCTCAATCGCTCAGGAAAAAAGAAGCATTAACATTGCCCTAGTCTATTCCGAGATACCTGTACCACATCCTCCCACACAGCATAAGGCTTTTTTCAGGGGCCTCTCTCACATTGTGCTTATGCTTTTACTCTTTACTCCACCACCCCAGACAAGGTCCACAACCATTTGCATTCTACTGTTACTTTACAGTTCTAGCTTCAACATCTCCAGGCCTCACTTCTGTTCTCCGACACTTGAAACTTCTCTAAACATTTGCAGATGTACACACCTCACCAGCTGCTATTTTCCTTTTTCCAACTCACTAGAGTGGCTGTAAAGGGTTTGCATAAAGAGATCTATATTAGACCTACTTGGTAAACAGCTTTTAATCTGCACCCTTTGTTCCCTGCTATCATGCAGCTTCATTTACCCTGATACAGGTTGTTTACACTTACAGTGTGGCTTAAGCCTTCAGTCAAGTACCTTCAGTAGGGGGAGAAGAAAAAAAGAGTAGGAATTTAAATGCTACTGAAACAGTGCTCCAACCTACAGAAAACCGATTCTTCACATTAGAAATTAAGATGACAAGTGCAAGTGGATAGAGTTACATTGAAATTCTTACGGACTCTGAAGGCAAAGCACCCAGCCTCTGGGACTGCAGGCACGGACCAGATGGGGAGCTAGAAAGAGTTCAGAAATCATGAAATATGACACCGTATCTTACTGGGTTCAAAAAATATGAAAGTCAGAGCATTACTGGGATGTTTCTCACTGTAAAAGGAAAAGCAAACCTTTCCTTTTTGCTCCAATTAGCACAACTACACAGGGATCACATTTTGTCACAAGAAACCGAGGCTGACCTAAACGGGGATGTTGTAACTCCATGGAAAAATTGTTTCAGAAGTCTTAACTTCACTTTTCCCAAATTAGCAGCAAGGAACCTATCTATCCCACAGCTCTGCTTGCACACCCTAGACACAAAGAGCAGCTAAGCTGTCACAAAGCACTTGCTGCTTTTTGTCGTAGTGGCTTGCCCCACTTGATCGATGCACACTCCACAAAAATTCAGTGGAGTCCTTGCTTTCCACCACATCCTCCAGCTAGCAAACCTTCCCTCCAGAAACCAGCCCCAGCCAGAAGTCTGCAGCTCCTGCAAACCCCAAACCATCCAAGTAACACCCCAAGCGCTTAGGGGAGAGCTTGGCACCACCTGACAACGCTCAACTCCCTCCTGGCCAAAGAGTACCAAGCCCTGTATGAAGCCCGACAACCAGATCTCTTTTTCCCTCTGGATGGGGAAGGAACCTGAGCAGCTTTCAAGTCATGTTAGTATTGGCCCTGGGAGAGCAGATGCATACAAAGGGGGGAAATTATCACCCAAGCACTTCCCCTAAGGAAGCCAGAGGCCTTCCTGGAGCAGGAGGTGGGAAGCCAAGCAACTCAGCATGTCCACATGCTGGAGATCACAGGGAAACAAGCTACCAAAACACAGCCTAGACTCTGAATTACAGGTCTATGCAACTACACTCGGGATAAAATGTTTGCTTTTAAACCAATTACTTATTAATTCACAAGGAAGGTAGGTCAAAGACTACCTGCGTCTTCCAGACATGAGCACCAGTTCGCTGTTTCTGAAGGTACTAACAAATCTTAAGTGTGTTTCTTCTGAAGCCATATCAAAACTGCATTAAATTGTACTTCAGGTGAGGAATTTCCCACCCCTCATTTAAAGGGAAAAACCCTGCAGCATCTGCAAGTTTCTGAAAAGAAACCAGGTCACTGCTGAAAAATTCTTACACAGAAGAGATGCACCTGGAATATCCATTAAAGTACAAGCAAGGAACACAAATTAACAGACTGACATGTTTCTGATTTCTAGCCTCTAGAGGAGAGCATGCACAGCTTGTAACTACAGCAACAGCCTGTATCAGCTTTAAAATCTCAGCAGGGGTTTGGCAGAAACTTTGCCAGACCATTCCTGAGGCAGGGTGATGCTGCAACCCTTGCTGAACTCTGAAATCCACGGGAATTTCTCAGTGTTTCCAATATTCCCTCTTAAACAGCTCAGGAATAACCCCAGACACTTTACTTGAAGAACATGAAGTTGCAGGGCTGAGTTACAGACCTGGGAAGACAACACGATCCTTTCCTGCTAAGGTGCAGCTGTGAAGTGACACCAAATGGCCTGGCTGTGCTTACAGCCCACCGGCAAAACCCCAAACTGAACAATCTCCCCTCTGACAGACTAAAAAGGGCCCAAAGCAACAACATGACAAAGCTGTTGGGGAGTCCAGCCCCTAAAATATCAAGGGAGCCATTGCAAAGCATGGAGCAGGAGCGATTCAAATCATCATAAACCCCGCTGGATATCTCCCTGATAAAACAGATGTTTCCTTTTGTCAACATTTATCCAACATCCCACCCTAGGAAGGCTACAAATGCTTACCCTTACACACAAACACACTCCTAAGGTCATTTTCCACAACACTGCCCTCCTGGTTTGTATTCCACCTGGAAAGGCTCTTGGACAGCCCACACCCCCTCCTGTAGCCCTTGTACCTGGGCAGCCACATTTCTGGAAAGCTGAACTATCATGTCCTCTTCCTTCCTGGTTTTCAACCTTATGCTGAACTCAAATCCTGACATCCCCACCTTCTTGTATATGTATTTCTAAGCAAGGGCAAACTGCCATCCCTGCTAACAGTCCTCCCATCTGCCCCTGTCAGGATTTTTTTATTTCAGTGCAGCCCTGGAAAGGTCTTGGATATCACAAGGCCAAGAGGGGTTCAACAATCTGCAGAATCAAATGCAGCAAAAGAGCTGTGCTGGGAATCAAGAAAAAGGAAAAAAAAACCACTTTAGAGAAAGGAGTGGCGTCATACCACAGGGCCTCAAACAGGCAGCTATTGTTGGAAAAGTAAACAGGAACCAGGACAGCTTAGGCTGACACTTACACTTTCACAAGAATAACCACACATCAGAAAAAAACAATATATACAAATAAAATTGGGCATATGGCCTGACTAAAGCTTAACTTTGGAGGTAAGAAGAGCCAATGTAACAGGACAAATCACTTCAAGTTGTCGCTGCCTTTGGATGAAACGAAAATGGAGGGTTGTTTAAGGAATGTCATTCTGAAATCTGAAGTCACACGAGCACTAGGATCCCTTCAACAGGCCTTCCAACAAAACGCACCATACTGCTTTGCCTGCCGGCTTACCTGGGCTGCAGCTGATACAGCTTTTCTGCCCAGAAGGTACCTGGAAGATGCCCAGGAACAGCAGCAGCCCTGGAGGAGGATTTCCCAACATGGAGACAAGGCAAGAGCCGTGTCCGGGTGGCTCTGGCCAGCCCAGCACGCGACTCACCCTGCGGTACGCGCTGAGGAGCTGCACGTTTCCACTTTGCTTTCACACGCTCACAACAGATCGCAGGCACTTCATGCTGCATGCAATTGCATTTATTTTCCATATGAATCTAATAACGTCCCCATAGGAAAAATATCAGGGAAACAATTAGTCTTACATATATCATTCAGCCTTAAAATGTTTGCATAAGCCAGAAAGCTGTAAGACTTGAAACCATAAAACTGTAAATGCCTCAGTGATGAGCATTAACCCCTGAGCACCCAAGCATTATGTTTTACAAGCCTTTTTCTTTTTGCCTTGAAACTTTTAGGGCATTACCCTTTATTACTTCAAGGCTTTGAACACGTAACAATTGTCTTAAAGCTTTTTGCAGAGGTTTTTACCGGGTGCCTCAGAAGAGCAAGCCTTCGAGTGCTTGGCATGGCAACTGCCTCCACACAGGGCAGCACCGAGGCCAAGGCACATCGATCAAACCAAGAGAGGATGCCAGGGAGTCTGCCAGCACGGGGAGAGACAAGCAACCCATTTAATTTGCAGCACTTAAAGCAGACACCGTACCACACCACAGCCTAACGGCAGCCAGGGACTGGGAAATGCTGAGTTCAACACACCAGCTCTGCTTCACACTGGAGGGTGGCTAAAAACATCCCGTGACCATTCAAAAGACTGAAATACCCCCAGGAATTCTGCACCAGTCAGGCCGACCACTGGGAAACACCGGGCTGGTGGAGCTAGCTGCCTTCCAACGCACTGTCACCCACACACAGATCTGAGTGGCCATCGACGTCACCCAGAAATTGCTTAAGGAGCTGCAGAAATAGCCACAAAATCATGCAATTACAACATTGAAGAGGTTAAGAGAGTGCTATTCCTTATAAAATTAAAGATAGAAACTGGAAAAATGAAAAAAGTCTAGTATTGGAAGGCAGTCAGATTTCTGGGTGTTTTTCCCCATTCTTGCATGACTGTTGCGCTAGATCTTAATGATAACAAACTTGCAGAGGCACAACTAAGAGAACAACTGGTTTACAACCACTCGTAGCTGTGAAGTGGACAGACACCAACTGCTGATGTTCCTCCCCTGTCATGCCTCAAGCACAATAAATGCCAAAGAAGTGACTCCATAAGCAAGACTCCTGATGAATGCAGGACACTGGTCTTACAGGGGAGGGTCTTCTGCACTCAAACTGCAAGGCCAGTGTGCAAGAGTACCCGGGTGACAGCATGAACATCCTGAACTTCGGCAACGTCCCTTTTCACCTTTGATACAAATAATTTCTTCTATAAAAAAGTATTTTCATCTGTGGCCAGAATCAAATCAAAGTTCAAATCAGATTGAGAAGAGGGATGCTAACAGCCGCATTACCTAATCCTGACTCTGACACCACCAGCACGGGGGAGAAGAGAAGGGCTGTCACAGCCAAAACTGCTGAGAGCCACGAACCCAAACGCAGGGGAAAACATTTCCCTGATGGAAATGAAGCCTTTCATTCTCCCCGTGAAGTGGCCAACTGGCCCAAGGGTGAGAATTGTAAATACCAGCTGTGCCTCTTCTCTGCGAAGCCAGCACCAGCTACACTCGTGGTAGGATGCTGTAACCGCCTGCACCATCGCCAGCAACCTGTATCCTAAATGTTCACCAAGGGAGCCCCGAGACCCCTCCTCCCCAATCAAAGCATTCAAATCCTTTCTGAAATCAGCTGCAAACACCTTCTCTTCAGAAAAGGCCTCTCTGTTGCATTTTAAGCTACCCAGCAAAGAGCCAGCCCAGGACTTCTGGTTTGCAGTTGGTTTTGCAGCTCTTTGAGCAACACTCCTGGGAGTGCTTTAAGCTAATTGCACCTGCTGTTGAGCACTGTGGACTCAAGACACCCACTGGTACACAACACACTGCTGCGATGTGTCTTTTGGCTGAAGATCAAATGAACATCTCTCCCGGCTGGCCCTCCCAGGCACCCCTTTCTCACTGACAGCTCCTTACGTTCAGATCCACGTTTTTACGTTCAGACCCAAGTTCAAGCATGAGGAGCAGCTTCCAGTGAAGTGCTGCAGCATGTCACAAGCACAGCAAACATCCTCCCTAACCTGTCACCAGAGTCATCCTGAAGATGCACTCCACAGCAGCTTTTTCATCCTCCAAATGCCATGGAATAACACAGTAATACCAATGCCTTGTCAGGCAGGATTTGCACAAGGGGATGCTCTCAGAGATACTGGATAAAAAAAGGCACCACCTGGCCTGACTGGATACTAGTCTGGGTGGAAGACAACAGAGAAACAGCCAAGCAAGGCCTATAAAATAGGAGTTATATCAGAAAGCAACAGATGACTTGGAAGGGGAGGGAACAGCAGGAAGAGAGCAGTTTGGAAAAGATTTTCATTAGCCTGATCTCCCAAGTATCAAGTTTCTTTTTGTGATGTGCCTGTTTTTAAAAAGTCAAACATCCACTGAATTTGACGCAGGGACAACAGTCCTGAGCTGTTAAAAACACTTATCAAAATAAGCAGCTGGGTGGGGAACAGACTGTTAGTTCTCCCACTGAGGGAAAAGCTCATTCCTCAAACATGAGGGAGTTCGTGGTGGACGGAGACCCCAAAACACAAAACTACAGGAGGCTGAGCTCCACCGGCGCCTCTGCTCACCCCAGAGTTTGGATCCTGCTCGTTGTTTGTTTTTAAAGAAAACCCAGCCAGTGCCACCCTGGTAACCAGAGAAGGTTAAACAAGGCAGAGAAGTTACTAAACACCAACTGAGAAAACATGAAATAAGAGACAGGCATCGGATCACCGCCATCACTGGTACCCGCGGGGGAACAAAAGGGGACAGCACAGAGGCAGGGTATCACCTAGCCTCATCTCCCAGTTTATGAAAAATAATCATCATCTGTCAGTCATTACAAATGCAAACCCTGTTGAAGTCATTATGAGACACTGTTTGACCCACTTGCCTGAGGAACAAGCGTCTTATGTATCTGAAGTGGGGAGCATCGTGCCTTTACAGCTATAGTTGCTTAAAAGTTAAAAAAAGCCACGTTCTAATTAAAAAATTCTTCTTCACTGAGCGCTCCCCTCTTCCAAGAAAAGTTATTTCAATGCTCTGCCTCGGAATTTAATGAAACTTGAACCATGTCCAGAGGGCTCTTGGAGGGTAGGATGAAATCCCTATTCCCCAGCCAGACACTCCATCTGTAGCTGGGCTGTGGGCTATAAACTGTCTGTCCTCAGCTCCCAGGGCTGTGCCCAAACACACTTGTCTGTCTGTCCACAAGCACATGATGTATACACAACCCAGGCGGCACCAGCCAGCTAGAAGACCCATCCCACAGCTGGCTGGTGGCACTGGATGTGCCATCATGCAGAAAACAGAAGTTTGCACCTACGCAGCAGCAGGCAGGGTGGCAAGATGGTCTCTTTTCCGAGCTGCAGCTGCCCTGATTACATCATGGCTGAGTCCTCAAAAGACTAGTGAGGTTAAGTCACTCCAAGGAATTATTGTTTTGTTGATAAAAAACATATTTTACCTGCCCTGCATCTGGTTTTGGTGGGCAAAGGGTTGAAGAACTGGCAGAAGGTACACAGGGATCCTGTGCTTGATCCTCACCCAGGCAGGTGGGAATACACGGCTGTAAGCTGTAGCTCCGGCATCTGAACACAAGGAAATGCCAGCACCAAGACAGATACTACCTCCATCTCGGCAGAGGACAAGTGCATGGAGTCCTTCAAGAAGCTCAAAGCACAGACAAGAAGTGTTGTGTCTTCAGAGCGAAGATCTAACCCATTATCAAATTGCTTCAAGCATTCTCGGCTGGGAAGAGGTCACCAGAGGGCTGGGACACTTCTGCACAAAGATCAGGACGTCTCAGACATCAAGAACACCTTTCCCAACCCAAGCTTGGAGTCAGGCACTGAACTGATCCCATCACAGCTCCCACAGGTTAAGATAATTGGATTGAGGTATTTAATTTCCATCTTACGAAAACGCAACTCAGGGCTGAGCCCGACTGCTGTGTGAGAAAAATCCTCCCGTGGCCACGAGTCACAAGATACACACCGTGCACCACAGAGAGCTCGTGGAAAGCTCCAGATAGCTCAAGGATCAGAGAAGACGACAGCTCCCTGCAGGTCCTGTGCATCACCCCAGCAGCCCCAGCTGGGGACGATGCTCAGATTGGTGGCCAGGACGACCTGAGCTGGAGACCTGTGCCCAACCTCAGAGCTTCGTGTCACCCTTCAAAGAGGGTTAAGCAGCTCCAGAGCCAAGGAACAGCTGGGTCTGACACCCTGATGGTCCCTCTGAAATGGGGACCCACAACAAAGCTGCTCTGCTTCGAGAAAAGCTACTTCTGATTAACAATATTCTAAATAGCAGCAACGGCTTTGCCCTGATTTGCATCCCTAGAAGGTACTTTTCTATGTTTTACCAAAACAACCAAATGATGTTAAACACCAGTGCTGAAGAAGCTCTGGCAAATTTGGGGGAAAAAAGTTTGGAAAATCAGTCTCAGAAAAAAGCTGCGGCCTCCAGGAGCAGCAGAGCTTGCAGTTTGCTTGGTTAGTTATGTAGATGAAGGCTATTTTAGAACAAACTTATGCTTTTAATTATTTTTGCATGAATTAGCAGGACGCTTCAACATAATTACACAGACTATCTAAACCCAGTAAAACTGTAACAGGCTGAATAACGGTGCAGGCACAAAGAGTTCAAGGCTGGCTGCGCCCGCACAGCCGGAGCCACAGAGATGCCATTTGCACAGACCAGGCTGGGCAGAGAAGTGAAACTGGCTGGATTTGGCAACAGGACAACTTTGTGCATCCAGCAATGAGCTTTGTCACTCGATGTCACACAAAACCCCACTGAGACAGCCCAGCACGACGTGCCAGACCTTCTGAAAGGCGCTGGAAAACAGAGTTATCCAGGCTAGCACCTAAACTAACCAGGAGGGTTCCTGCACCCTCCTCCATTTTGGCTGCTAATCCCAACTGGAAAAAATCCCACAGGTTTCTACATCAGCAAATTGGCATGTCTGTGCCTGCAGAATAGCGTTTTCCTGGAGGCAAACTAAGAGCAAAGAGGCAGAGTTTAGCACAGGGATTTGAGCAAGGACTCCCAGGCTGGTCCCAGCCTCACAGGAGAGCTGGCTTTTGGTGCAGAAAAACTCTGCTACTGAGAGCATTCACACATGAAACAACCATCACACAGGCAGGGGTTGGCACGACCTCGGGTCAGTCGCTATTCAACGCTCAGGTTTACTTTTGTTTTATAAAAAAGCCAAAAGCTTAAGAGTTGCTCAACATGCAGAGTTGTGAAAGGGAAACATTATGAAGCGATTTGAAATTCCTGCAGAGAAGCTGCTGCACAAACAGCTCCAGGATTATCTTTCAGCAACAACCCCACAGTTCTCAAACCCAGATCACCTCCGCCAGCATCCAAACCACCTCCTGGATGGAAAGTGCTGTAATAATCAAACCCTCCTGGAGGAAGGGAGTACACAGCTGAAACCCCGCTCTATCCTCTTCTGCCCAAGAAAAGATGATGCGCATGGAAGAAAGGAAGAAGTCAAATGCACCAAAATCCTCCTAGTTTTGGGTCTGTTGCTAACTCAAGCTCTCCTAACACTCAGGCTCAGTGAAGAGCAGAGCTGGGAAAGAACGACCACCCTTTGTACAAGCAGGAGCCTTTTCTTAACCTACATAACTCTGCAAAGCCCAAACTAGGGCAGTTATTTTAACAGAGCTGGGGAAGAGCGTATGGACTCCAAACTTTTTCTGTAAAGAAATACATTTCTTCAGAACTTCACTGCATCAGCAGTACTGCAAGAGTCTCACTCCAGTTACATAAACCACCGCATGATCTCTTACAACCAGTTAATGATACGAGACACTACATATCTTAGACATTTTAATACTATGTTATAAAAAAAAAGCTTGCTCAAACAATGGAAAAAACCTCATGAACTTTTTCCATCAGCTTCTTGATGCCTTACTGAAAGGATGTTTGTTCCCACTGCAGATATTTTTCTTCTGACAATTAACTGTTCTGCTTTACCCACACATTAAGAGGGTTGTGTGTGGGGAGAGCACACTTCAGCATTCCCTTTGATCGCTAGGAATCATTACACTAATTTTTAAAACGAGAAAACCATGACATTTGAGAGAGATTGCAGGTTACGGCCAGGCGCAAACCTGATCCGAGATAGCTTTTTTTTTTTTTTAAATGAGGGTAGATACAGATCACTACTCCAGTGTCATGCCACGTGCACGTCCAATTATTCCAGAAGAGCTTCTCCAGAGTAAGGACATGCACAAGCCCTTATCTGAAGACATGCTCAAAACCACAGCAATCAGGTATTCTGCCACCATCCAAAGGCAACAGCAGTCCAAAAGGCAGCTGCTGCTTGTACTTTTAAAAGCCTCACCTGGTCTCTAGTGCTTTGAAAACAGTTATCATATAACCTTTCAGATACTGCCTCCACTCCGTCATTTGCTGACGAGGTCAGTCTTGGCCCCAAAGCCCTTGGTGCCTTCCCAGCATCACCACAAAGAATGCAAGAGCGCAAAGCAAAAACCTAACATACAAAAATGCAAAGGAAGAATTATTACATCGAGAAAATTTGCAAGTGTGGCTTACTAACACCAAAATGAACACCTGGGGAATAAAAGATTATCTTGACCCACAGCCAAGAAGTTTTCTACATACGCACAAGACTGCAAACCTTGGAGCACCTCTTGCAAGGGTACAAGTGGAAACAGGCTAAATGGAGCAAAAAAAGTATTCTCAGGACAAGGATCACTTGGGAAGCAGAACTGTTTGTTAACACATCCCGCTGCAACAGAGACACTTAACACCATTGTTCTGGTCCTCATGAACTCCATCTGTCTCCCCAAGATAGAAAATGTCAGTATAACAAAAAAAAAACAAAAACCACCAAACCCCTAACCCAGACATTAGAAGAGAAGGACCTACATGACCAGATGGTCCACCTACCACCCTGCACTGCACCGCCTGGTCCTGAGCTCACACGAAGCTGCAAAGGAATGGCACAGGAGCCAGCCCATGTCCGGCAGACCCGAGGTGGGCAGCTTTTGCCTGCTCTGGACTCTAGTTATCACCCACAAGAACTTCAAAACATGTCTACCAAAATATGGACCAAATAAGGCAAAAGTTTTCTGCTGAGGAGAACCTGCAGTTCTTTGAAGGAGGAATGCTCAATTCAGCTCTTCTCAAAACTCATGAACGTATTTTAGCTGGAAAAAGTAAACACAGCGAAGTGACACTTCCTTTCTCAGCTGCCTGTACATACAGAGGCTGCAGCAGGGCAGTGACAGCGCCGCGGGTTTTGTACTCCTGCAAGCTCTGCAGAACCAGCTCGGCTATGGCAGAGTACACCAAACTGAAATCATCTTCTGCACAGTCAGATCCTATCAGGGATCAGTGGCAGCATGAGGCACGGAGCACCCAGCGTGATTACCGTCCCCTGGCCAAGGCAGCTCACATGCCATCATGGGCACTTTGAGTGTGAGAAACACAGGTACACAAGGGCCATTTTCACCTGACTGCCTGATAAAAGGATTCAATTCCACTACCCCACAATAAGCAAAAAAGCTAAACAGCCAAGCCCCAATGATAAAATCTCTGTATCCAACCAAAAGCACGGGTGCTCCCTTCCTTCTCTGTCCCAGGAACCCGAAGATGAAAGGACACCTACGCCAGCCCAATGAGCACCTTCTGCTCTCAGAGCCCCAGCCCAAAGCTACCGGGGAGGGACTGTCCCCAAGGAGCAGCCAGGGGGGAGCACTGGTAACATCCAGGCTAGAAACAGAAGAGTTATTTCATCAGGCAGCAGCCAGCTAGGAAAAAGCCCCACCCCAGGACAGCAGCATGCTCCCCTCACCCCCCAGGAGGCCAGGCCATCTCCTCCTCCCTCACCCCTGAGAGGATGCTGGGGACCCACATTAGGGTGAGAGGACGGGACCACACCTGGTGTTGGGGACCTCATGGAGAGACAAGCCCTCACCAGTGACACAAAGGCAAAGCTGCCATTCTACATGGCTTTATCCCAGACCCACCCTGGATGCCCCAGTTCCTCTCCACAGCACTCCCAGGTCTCCCGTCGAGATCCTGTCCCAGCCCTTCATCTTCTTCACACCTCCCCAGACCTGACAGGGCTCTCTCCGGCCCCTCCCCAGCCCTCCTCACCATTCCTCTCCCCACCACTAATCCCCTAAACATCTTTTAACCCCATATACTCCCTCCTCATTCCCCACGTCCCCTCAAATACCCCTTCAGACCCTCCCTAAAGCCTTTCTGAGACAAGTATAGCCCCAAGCCCCCTTCCCAGGGACTTCTTCACCCTCTCCAAGCCCCAGAGACTCCTCCCGTCGCCTCTCCGCAGAGCTCCTTCTGCCCTCTCAAACCTCGGCAGGCCCCGGGGGCGCCCCAACCCTCTCTCACCCCCTCCCTGAGCCCGCGAGACTCACAAACTCCCTCACTAAAGCTCCCTGCGCTTCCCCCCAACCCTCCCCCCCCCCTTCGCTGC
>NW_020799147.1:43813-45933 GCF_003259725.1 Athene cunicularia | reverse complement strand
CAGGCCACCCTGCACCCGAGGGGGAGACCCCGCCCAGTCCCGAGGGCACCCCACGCACCCCCAGTCCCTCTGCTCCAGCTGTGCTGGGCACCCTCCTTGGCACCCACCCTATGTGGGCCCCCCAAAACAGGGCCCCTTTGTGCAGCCCTGAACCTGGTTCCCCCCCCCCGCCTCCCTGTCAGTTTTCCCCAGGGAGGTTCTGCCCCCCACAAAGGGGCTGGCTGCTGCCCCCACCCTACAGCCCAGCCAGACCCCTCGGACTCGGAATGGTGGGTGCTGGGGGGGGCTGCCTTGGCATTATGGAGCTTGTGGTGCACCAGCACCCCATTATCTTGGCACCCCAGCACCGAGAAGACATGGCACCCCAGTGCTCCAGTACCCTGGCACCTCAATACCTCAGGACCCCGGCACCCCACCATACCAGCACCCAATGGCCTTGGCAGCGCAGTGCCATGGCACCCCAGTTCTGTGGCACCCTGATGTCCTGGCACCCTGGCACAGAGCACCCCGGCACCCTGGGATACCCGCACCCCAGCAATCCAGCACCCTGGCACCCCAGCACCTCTGCAGCCCAGAACCCTGGTACCCTGGAATACCCATACACCTGCACCCCAGCACCCCAGAACCCTGGCACCCCAGTACCCTGGCACCGCAGAACCCCAGAACACTGGGATACCTGTACCCCTGCACCCCAGCACCCCACCACCCTGGGATACCCCTACCCCTGCAGCCCAGCACCCTGGCACTCCAGCACCCCTGGCACCCTGATACCCCAGCACCCTGGGATACCCCTACCCCTCCACTCACCCCATCACCCCAGGATGACCGTACCCCAGCACCCCTGCACCCCAGCACCATGGAATACCTGTACTCCTGCACCACAACACCCCAACACCCTGGGATACCTGTACCCCTGCACCCCAGCACCCTGGCACCCTGGAATCCCTGTACACCCTGCACCCCAGCACTCCAGAACCCTGGGATATGTGCACCCCAGGACCCTACCACCGCACCACCCTGGGATACCCCTACCGCTGCAGCCCAGCACCCTGGTACCCCAGCACCCTGGGATACCCCTACCCCTCCGCTCACCCCAGTACCCCAGGATGCCTGTACCCCAGCACCCTGGAAGACTTGTACCCCTGCACCCCAACACCCTGAGATACCTGTACCCCTGCGTCCCTGCACCCCAACACCCTGAGATACCTGTACCCGTGTATCCCAGCACCCCAACACCCTGGCACAGCTGCCTGGCTCCTCCAGCACAGCTGGAGACCCCTGACCGAGCACGCAGGTCAAGCGTGTTTGCCCGTGTATGCATGTGTGTGTATGCGTGTGTGTGGCTGGGGGGGCCACACACCTGTGCCCGCACCCAGCGGGTGCATCCATGTGCACACACCCCCCCGCCGTGGGAACCTGGGGGGTTGGCACGTGTGTGTCATCAGGGGGTGCACACACGTGTATGGGGTGCACACGTGTGTGCACGTGTCCACTCTGTGTGTGTGTGTGTGTGTGTGCACCGCGCACTCAGGCATGTGCGGACCTGTCTGGCTGCATCTGCATCCTGGCACCAATCCTGCCCGACACATCACCGAGGGCACGGTGCTGTGCCAGCTGCCCCCATGACACCCCTGGGTCCCCCCCCAGGTTCCCCACTGGAGTGATACAAAGGACAGGGACACCCACCCCCCCCCACTTGTGGGCCTGGAGGGTTGGGGTGTGGGTGCTCGCAGCCTCCGGGGCTCCCCCATTGCAGAGGGGGTCTGGGTGCTGGGTGGAGGCCGGGCTGGGCAGTGAGTGCTGGGCAGGGATTAGCACCTGGATTAAGTCAGAAAAATCGAGGGCAATCAAAGGACAAAATTCCCCGTCAGCCGGCCCGGGGCGGGGGGGTAACAATAGCAGCGGTGAGGGACATGGGGTGTCACCCAACCGGGGAGAGCACGTGTTTGGGGTGCAGGGAGAAGCTGAGGGGGGACACAACAGAGTGAGGAGCACCCTGGGGACACTCTGCTCTGTGTTGAAGGGGGTCCCCTTTAATTACTGCCCCCCACCCCCCAATAAAATGCTGCATCATCTCAGCGCAGTTTGTTCCGGCTCTTTTCCCTCTAATTTTGGACCCA
>NW_020799147.1:19248-20759 GCF_003259725.1 Athene cunicularia | reverse complement strand
ACAGCCAGGGGAGATATATACCCACTATATGGGGCTTGGGACTCAGGGGTCCTATATACTCCCTATACAGGGCTGGCTGGGGACCCATGGTTATTCCCTATATGGGGCTGGAGAGCCAGGGGGAGATATATATTCCCTGTACAAAGCTTGGGGGTATATATACCTCCTATATAGGGTTGGGGACCCGGAGGTTATGCCTATAGGGAGCTGGACAGCCAAGGGTTACATACACCCCTTATACGGGACTGGAGAGCCACAGGTTATATACAGCCCCTGTACAGAATGGGGGATCCAGGGGTTACCCCTATACAAAACTGGAGTCCCAAGGGTTACATATACCCCCTATATGGGACTGGGGATGTGGGGGTTACCCTTATACGGTGCTGGACAACAGAGGGTTACATATACAGAGCTGGGGACCCAGGGGTTACCCCTATAGCCACTGGACTCCCCAGGGTTACATATACCCACCGACACAGGGCTGGACAGCCAGGGGCTATATACGGCCCCCATACCCAGCTGGGAACCCAGGGTTCATATACATCCCTATGCAGAACTGGCCATCCAAGTGCTATATAGCCCTCTATAGAGCTGGACAGCAGGGGTTATCCCTTACATGGAGCAGGACACCCAGGGGTTATATATAGCCCCTATACACCAGCAGGTATCCAGTGTTTAACTACTGCCTGGAGAGAGCTGGATACCCAGGGTTATATACAGCCCCTATAGAGAGCTGGGCACCCAGGGCTTATACATCCCCTTTGGGCATCAGGCGTTATCCCTTATGGAGAGCAGGACACCTGGGAGTTATATACAGCCGCTATAGAGAGCTGAGCCCCTGGGACTTACACATACCCTACAGAGAGCAGGACACTGGGTTATGTATATCCTTACAGAGAGCAGGACATCCAGGAGCTGTATATACTCCCTATATAAAGCTCCTTGCACAGAGCAGGATGCCCAGGGGCTATACAGACCCTTACACGGAGCAGAACACCCAGGAGTTGGATATACCCCTATATAAAGCCCCTTATGCAGAGCGGGTCACCCAGGAGTTGGCTATACCCCCTATAGAGAGGCAGACACCAGGGGTTACACACACCCCCATATAGAGCTGGTACCCAGGACTTTATACGCCCCCCCCCCATACAGGCGCGGACGCCCCAGGGTTACACCCAGACCCCCCCTATACAGAAGGGCCCCCGCCGTGTTGCGCAGACCCCTATATACAGCCAGGCAGCACCGTTAACGCCCCCCCCGCCCCGTACCCGGGGTTACACATGCCCCCCCTATAGCATCCATACCACCCCAGGGCCAGCAGCGCCCCGTCCCCGGGCTGGCGGCCGGCGCGAGGTCCCGGGGGACAGGGAGGGGGTGAAGGGGGGGCAGGGGATGGTGGCCCCCCCACCCCACAGAGGATGACTCTTGGGGCTGTTGTTCCCCCCTGCTCAGAGCAGGGATGCTGCAGCCTCTCGCTCTGAGGAGGGGGGGGTCTCCACCCTGTCTCTTAT
>NW_020799147.1:16347-19198 GCF_003259725.1 Athene cunicularia | reverse complement strand
GCCTGCGCCTGCCACGGCGTCTCCTTCAGCACGAACCAGCAGTTCCCGGCCCACAGCACGAAGTTGAGGAACCCGAAGAGCTGCGAGGAGAGACACCCCCCCCCAACACACACACATCAAACAGAGCGGGGGGCACCCAGGGGTGAGCCCCCGCCACGGGCACCCTGTGTATCCAGTGCGCTCCGTGGGCTTCACGCAAACCATGTGGCCTGCTGGGCGCCCCGTGAACCCCACAAACCCCGTGAACCCGATGAACCCCGTGAACCCCACAAACCCCACGAACCCTGTGAACCCCACAAACCCCATGAACCCAATGAACCCTGTGAACTCCACACAACCCACACACTTTGTGTGCCCCACGCACCCCACGCACCCAATGAACACCACACACCTCATGCACCCCACGTGCCCCACTTCATGCAGCCCATGTGTCCCGCACACCCCATGTTCCCCCTGCACCCCATGCACCTCGTCCTCTCCATGCACCCTGTGCACACCAGGCACCCCACACGCCTCACCCACCCCAAGCGCCCACGCCAGGGGCTGCATCACCACCGCCCACCCCAGCGTGGGGGTCCCCTATGGCTGGGAGGGGTCGTCTCAGTGGTGAGGGGGTGCTCAGGATGGGTCCCACATCCCGGGGGACCAACGCGTAGTTGGCACCGTGGCCACGCAACGCATGTGCGCGCGTTTCCCCCGGCCTCTCCTGGCTGAGCTCCAGAGCCCCATACGCATGTGCATGCACGAGGGCTCACATGCGTGTGTGTCTGCGTGTGCGCATCCATGCATGTTCAGGTATGTCTGTGCCTGCGGGCACGGGGTGTCCGGGTGTGTGTTTTCAGCCAAACGCGCATGTGTGTGGGTGCACATTCACATGCAGGGGTTTGGCAAGCGTGCGCAGGCACACACACACACACATGTGTGGGCACGGGTGTGCACACGCGTGTGCCCCTGCAAGGGCTGGGAGCCGCCGAGCTCTGCTTGAAGCACCATAAATCTCTCCCCCAAGCAAATTAATAAACACCCGTGTGCACATGTGGGTGCCTGTACATACACCCGCGTGTGAACACCCGCGTGTGCTGGCGCCCGGCTCTCACCACGGAGATGTTGGCCAGCCCCATGGCCGGCGTGGTGCCGGCGTTGCAGACCACATCCTGGCCCTGGCAGACCCCCATGGCGGCGATGAGGCTGGCGGGCCGCGTGGCTGCTTTCACGTCGCTGAGCCCCTTGCCCCACGCTGCCGCTGCCACCAGCCAGAAGAAGGCGAAGCAGACGGTGACACAGAAATCCTGCCGGGATGGGGACAGCGGGCTCAGCTCCAGCGGCGCAGGATGTGTGTGTGTGTGTGTGTGTGTCCCCACCCCTCTTAAGGATGCAGCTGCCTTACCGCGAAGGGGAGCTTCTTATTTTCGCTGTAGAGGGAATGAAAGCGCAGGTAAAGCACCAGAGCTGCCATGGTGTAGAGGAAGGAGAAGACCCCCAGGGTCACAAAAAATTCTGCAGGAGCAGAGAAATCGCCGACGAGGTGCAGGGTTTGGGTCTCCGACTCCCCCTCACAGGTCGGCATCTCGAAAGGAATCTGGTATAACCTGGGATGGTGGGAAGGGGATGGTGGGTGGCCCAGGAATGGAGGGAATCACAGAATCCCAGAATCCTCGAGGTTGGAAAAGCCCTTGAAGCTCCTCCAGCCCAACCATGACCTTCACCCTGACCCTTCCCAACTCCCCCAGATCCCTCAGCGCTGGCTCAGCCCGACTCTTCAACCCCCCCAGGGATCCCGGGGACTCCCCCCTGCCCTGGGCAGCCCATTCCAAAGCCCAACAGCCCCTCCTGCACAGAAATCCTTCCTCAGAGCCAGCCTGACCCTGCCCTGGGCAGCTTGAGGCCATTCCCTCGGGGCCTGGCGCTGGGGCCTTGGCTCCAGAGACTCAGCCCCCCTCTCTGCCCCCTCCTGGCAGGGAGTTGCAGAGGGCCAGGAGGTCTCCCCTCAGCCTCCTCTTCTCCAGACTGAACCCCCCCAGTTCCCCCAGCCACTCCCCAGCAGACCTGTGCTCCAGACCCTGCACCAGCCCTGCACCCTTGGGTGCTGCCAACCCGACATAATGGCACTGGGGTGGTCCCCGGGGATGAAGGGGACAGACCCGCTGCTGGGGTGGAACCTGGACCCTTTGCCGTGGGCCGGTGTCCCAGCACGGGACTGGTGGCTGAGGGAAAGGGTTAAAACTGTGGCTCACAGCTGGCCTGGCTCTGTCCTCGATTAACAAGGATCCCCCAGCTGGTGTCGGGAGCCGGAGCCAGGGGATGCCTCACTCTGCTGGGGGTGCAGAGGGTCCCCGCCCGGATACGGCACCTCCCTGGCCGCAGGGACCATGCCTGTGCTCCCATGGGGGTCCCAGCAGCGGGGATGCGGTTTAACCCCAACCCAGCACCCCACATCCCCCCCAGTTTGCTGTGGAGCCATGCTGGGTGCCAGGATGAGTTTCTGGGGGTGGGGGTTTGGCCTTGGTGCCCTCTCACCTGAAGGGGTACCCAAACTGGACGGAAATGGCGCTCATCTCTTTGGTTTCACCACCACAGTTCACCGTCGCCCCGGTCTCGCCGCTGAAGGAGCCGCAGGCCCCAAAGGCAAAGATGGCAAAGAGCTATGGGAGAGGAGCAGTGGGTCAGAGCAGGGAAGGTGCAGGGTGGGGGCTCCAGGGATGCACCCAACGGGGGGTTTGTGCCCCCCGGCGCTGAGTCACGGTGACCACGGCGGTGCAGGGCGAGCTGCCACCCTGCAGCTGTTGGCCTCATGCGCCAGTGCCGGCACCGGGATTTTCAACTGGGGGCAAAACGGGGCAACGGTGGGGGC
>NW_020799147.1:1988-16297 GCF_003259725.1 Athene cunicularia | reverse complement strand
GTCACCACCCTCCCCATCCCGGTAGGCCGTGGCCGGCGTCTCTCGCCTGCAGCCGCCGTAGAGCCGCTCCGAGCAGCGGGCGGGGAGGCCGCAGCCCTGCTGGGTCCTGTCCAAGGGCCTGTGCTCATCCCCCTGCCAGCGCCGCCCGGGCCCGCGGGGGTTTGCGGCCGTTCCTTCCCGGCAGCAGCTTCTTCCCCATGTTTTTGTTCTCTTGGGGTTTTGATGAGCCCGGTTGTGTGAAATACAGGGGAAGGGAGGGCACATCCCGTGTGACCGGGGGTTTCCAGTGTTGGGAGGCCCCCGGTGCGGGGGGAGGCTGTGTGCAGTGTCCCTGTGTGTGGGGGTGTCTCATAAGGCTGTAGCTTATTTTGCTAAATGTTTCCCGAAGTTAGGTGGCTTTTAAGAAATCACATAAAGTCCCCGGGCACAGCGGGTCTGGTGGAGGAGGGCAGAGTCATCTCCCGCTTTGTGTAGTGGGATGGGAGGAGCTGCGGGAGGTGGGGATGGGACGGGATGGGGTGTACGGGGAAAGGAACGCCTCTGTCCTGGTAAAACAAAATCTTGCTGCCTCTTGGTGCTGAGAGAAGGCGCACTGTTTGGAGCCCGAAGGAAGTGTGCTTCCAGCATCCACAGTGCAAAGTGTGCCATGAAAACAAACCTGACAGGTAACTAGAGCTGCTGGTGTTGCCTTTGTCCTCTTTCTCCGTAAGCATCCTGAATCCAGACCCTGCAAGTGTCTGCGTCGAGGGTGATGGGCTCCAGTGAAGCTGTGATGTGTTCCAGCTTCCCCTCCTGTGATACCTGTCCCAGCTGGCATCACTCTTCCTACTGTCGCTTTTGAATAAGGAACTTTCTTGTCAGCCTTCAGTTTCCTGCCCTTTACACCATCTCTGATGTTGTTCTTGCAGGGGTGTGAATACTTTTTCTCCGGAGGGGAGGCTGTTCCAAGTGGAGTATGCTATCGAGGCCATCAAGGTATTGTCAGCTTCATCTGGCTGCCAAACTGTGACCACTCAGGGCTCTTTCAACCCCAAAGCCTGGGTTTAGTCAGAAATAAAACCAGGCAGGTTCTGTTCCCTGGGGCTCTGCAGCGAGGCAGGCTTTGGTGGGCTCCCAGGGCAGTACACAGTGCTGGGTGGGAGCTGCTGCCTTTCCCTGTAGGCGCTGCTCCTGCACATGAGTGCTCTGGCAGCTCTTTGCCAAACTTTCACCTACGGTTTGTAGTAGCAGAGTTGTGTATCAGTATTTGATTCCTTCTGTCCAGCCAAACCTCCTGCACCTCTGCCCTTTTATGGCTCATGAAGAATCCAAAGCCGTCGATTTTGCCCAAATGCAGGGGAATTTTCCCCTCCCTGTCTCCTACCAACCAATTTGCCCCTGACCCAAACACAATCTGAAGATGCTAATCCCCAAATCAAGCTTACTAAAGCTAGTGTTAAAGTGAGAGGTCCTGAATGCCTGTTCACCATGACACTGCCTACTGGAGCTGGCACTGCCCTTCATGTCTGTAAATGCTTCTCTAAGACCTGCTTTGTCTTCACCTCTCTGAGCTAATGCAGCATTCCCTTCTGGTCTGTGGGCTTTGTAAAGATGGAGTCCCTTAAAAAAACCTAAAATGACAATTTTGCTAGCTCATCTTTGCTTTTCTTGGCTTGCTCTTGTTGCAGCTTGGAGTGGGTCACTGCTCAGGTGAATTTTAAACCCTGAAGGTGAAGATTATTATGAGCAAACTAACCTACCTCTGCAGAGCTGAATGGCCTTTCTGGGGTGTTAAGTGTTCTTATTTGATAAATGTTCTTGTTTCTGAGAAGGTGGGTGTTGATTTGGAGTAAGTTCAAACTTGGGGGAAACTGGTCAAGTGATGAAGTGAAGAAGCTCTGAGCAGGCCTGTGTTTGGATTGGGGTAAAGGAGGGTCCTGGCTTTGTTTTCCCTGTACTACTTTGGCTCCTTGCAGCACTACTTAAATGAGGAGGCAAAAAGTAATAGTTTATTAATGCACTGGGAAGTAAAACTCTCAGAAGGATGTCAGTCACCGTGATGACTTTATAATTACAAATCCATCTACTAGAGAAGCATCATATGGAAGCTTTCTGGCTGGTTTGTTTTTTGGGTTTTTTTTTCCAGATCAGCCCATAAGCTTACTGATGAAATTGCTGCAGCTCAGGTGGCTCTTGGGACATGTACTGTGCGGTGTCTGTGTGTTAGGGGTGTAGGAGGAGTTTTTATTCATGTGCTGCAGCTTCATTAAGAAATCCATCTGAAATGACATTAGGTGTCCCTTCTTCCCTTGGGGTTTGTGCACAGCTGTGGCAGGCTGCATGCTGAAAGGATTGTGGGGTGATGTCTAAAACTGTGAGTGCCTTCAACGGGGAGATTCCCCTCTGCCAGGCCAGTGGTTAGAGGTGTAGCTACCTGGGGAAGCTTGCTGCTAGAATTATACTGCTACAATTTGGACTCAGCAACTCCACACTGCAGCTTGTACAGTTATTCCAGTTAATTCTATGCTGGGAGTGAGGTAGGGGCTGGTGGGGGCTGCCAGGAGCCCTTGAGATCTGACACACACACCCCCACACACACCCCGTTAGCTGTGCTCCTGGCTGTGGTGACACTGTGGTGTCCTGCAAGACCATGGTAAAACTTGCTGCAGGTGATTCCCTGGAAAACAGCATGTGCAAAATGCTCTTGTTCCTGCTCTAAATTCTGTGGATATGAGGACACTTGGAAGAAAAAGAGCTAATGGAAAGAAAAATGCCCAAGCCAGAAGTACAGATGCAGTCAGAATTAAGGCCACTATGTGAAATCCTCCTCTCTTGCTTTAAAATTTAATTTCTGTCTTGCAAAGGAAGATTTGCGAGGCCTTTTAAATTCATAAGGCTTTAAACTGTAAAAATTGATGTTGCTCGGGGAAGAGATTAATGATTTGCAGCAGCCCTGCTGGGTTCTGATGAAATAATCAGCTGGGAAGCAACACAGGTTTAACCTTCCCGCTTTCCTAGTTCAGACTGTAACATTTAAAATTTGACCTGCAAAGCCATAGAGTCCTGTGGGTGGGTTTCTGTGTTGGTGATGTGATTGCCTCCAAAACAAAACACCTCCAAATAATACAAGTCAAAATTAACGTTGCCCCGTTGATATTGATACGAGCTGTCGTGGCTAGAACCCCGTGCTGGGTGCAGGAGGTGATAATGGTGTGGTGGTTTTCAGCTTGGGTCCACGGCCATTGGGATCCAGACCTCGGAGGGTGTCTGCTTGGCCGTGGAGAAGAGGATCACCTCCCCGCTCATGGAACCCAGCAGCATTGAGAAGATTGTAGAAATAGATTCCCACATAGGTAAGGAGAAAGAAGCAAGCTTTGGTAGAGTTCTGGGAGCATCCCTCAAGTTTTGGAGGTATATTTTTTTTATATATATGTTTAAGACTCTGTTCCCTGGGAGTGTCAGAGTGGTGTTTGAGCTGGCCTACCCTGCAGGCAGGTCAGCCGAGCCGAGCGGGAATGCTCATCCCTCCCAGTGAACACCAGGTCCTGGCCACTGGTTTTCCAGGCTCTAGGCCAGCAGGACATAGTTACAAGAGCAGGAAGAGGCAGCTGAAGCACACCCCCCCCCGCCTCAATGACCTCCCTTATGAAGGCTCATCCCAAATTTAGATCTGGGAGGGCAGGGAATTACTGCAAAAGGCTTGACTCAAGGCCAGGTTCTCTTGGAGCACTAAGGTTAGCCTGTGCCCCTGCTCGCAGCAACCTCCTGGCTGTGAGGGGGCCGTGACAGGCTCATTACCAAATATGCCGCCTTGAAAATCAGGAGACCTCCAAAATACCCGTGTTGCTGATGACATGGGTCATGGAAGGAGCTCTTGAAGAGTCTGATTTCTTCTTCCCGTGTGCTTGTGATACAGCCCCTCTCTTCCTGGAGCAGGATCTGTGCGGGAGGCTCCTGCTGCATCTTCCCCCAGCTATGGGTTGGCCAGCTCTCCCCACGGCGGGGGATGAATGAGTTCCCCTTCCAAGCAGGTTCTGTTTCTCTTGGTTAGCTTCTCTTGGAAGGCCTCAAATGTGGCTCCTTTAACCGGTTTAGACGTGGGGTGGGTAGGAGATGTGAGTGGGAGAACTCAGTTATGTACCTGCCCTTCAGCTGCGTGTCCATTCTTGTTCTTGAGCAAATCCATTTGGATCTTGTCCCCTGTCCTCTCCAGCACGCTGTGGCATGGCGTTGCTGTGTGCTTCCATGCAGAGACCCACTCTGCCCTGCAATGGGCTTTGGGAAGTCTGGGGGGGATCGGTGAAATCACAGAATCATTCAGGCTGGAAAAGCCCCTCGGGATCATCGAGTCCAACTCTCAGCCCAGGTCTACAAAGTTCTCCCCTACCCCACATCCCCCCACAGCTCATCCAAACGGCCCTTAGACCCCCCCAGGGATGGGAACTCCCCCCTCCCCGGGCAGCCTGTTCCACTCTCTGACCACTCTTGCTGGGAAACATTTTTTTTCTCCTCATGTCCAGTCTGAACCTCCCCTGTTGGAGTTGTGTGAAATGACTTGTGGTTTCCCTTTCTGATTCTAGGGTGTGCCATGAGTGGCTTAATAGCTGATGCAAAGACTTTAATTGATAAAGCAAGAGTGGAGACTCAGGTAAGACTTGACGTTTTTCCTCTTAAAGCAGCAGCACTAGGCTCAGGGGCATCTTGAAAGCCTCTGGCATGGGAAGATCATTACAGAGAGGAGCTGGTGTGGAGTGGGAAGCTTGCAGAGCTTGTAGCTTTTGCAGAACAAACAGATGGAGTCTCCTGTATTTTTTTTCCTCTTTGGCATTGCACGTTTGGGAATCTTCTGGCAGGTTCTCCAGTGGTCTCTCAGCACTGGCAGATGTGCTCCAGTGAATCTGTGGGACCGTGTGTAACTCTGGACAAAAGACTGGTTATATTGGTTATATTTTTGACCCTTTAAATTTACTCAGTGCCTCAACTACTTGGAGATCCCAGGTACAAATCTCAGCGCTATAGTAAAGACTTTCCCTGTGAGGTGTTTTTCCTGCACGTCAGCACTCTTCCACCCTCTGGAGAACTGGGTAACCCCATTGCTTCAGAAACAGATCGTGGGATAAAGTGCTCTGGCCTTGCAGTTTCCTTCTTGTCATCCCACGGCCTAGGTATCCCAGAATTTCTGAGGGATCCCTGCACAAACTTCTTCCCAGCTTGTTCTGCACTTGCCACTCTCTTCCTGGTGCATCCCTCTGACAGCTGACCGGGCTGTGCCCTGGGTGCCAGCAGCCTGCTCAGAGGGGCCAGAGGGAAGTTGCCTTTGTGGCTACACAGGGCATTGCTCCAACCTGCCATGTGAACGTTCCAGGTTTGTCATATTTTTGGGAACAAGGTGATAATTCGATTTTTTTTTTTTTTCTTTTTCCTGCAGAATCACTGGTTCACCTACAATGAAACCATGACGGTGGAGAGCGTGACGCAGGCTGTGTCCAACCTGGCTCTGCAGTTTGGGGAGGAGGACGCAGACCCAGGGGCAATGGTGCGGAGCTGGGGGTGCTCTGGGGAGGTGCTTTTGGCTCCCCTCTGACTTTGCCCTCGGCCTTGCCTAACCTGTCGGCTCTCTTCTGTTGCAGTCTCGTCCGTTTGGAGTCGCGCTGCTTTTTGGAGGAGTGGATGAGAAGGGACCCCAGCTGTAAGTTCGGCTCTCCTTAATCCAGGCCAGCTCCAGGAAGAGACAAAACCTCTCCTGAAACTTCCTAGGACATCTTAAGCACTTGATTCTTGGATTTTACTTAAGCCAAACACTTGGAGTTTACCCCATTATGTACCTAATGTGTGTGTTAATGCTTTTAAACCCTTTCTTTCAAAGTAGGGGTTGTAGCGGCCTGAGCACTGGAGCTTGTTTAGGGTTGAAGAAAACACTGTGTTTTCACTGAATCCTTGTTTTTTTAATGTGGTTTTCTGAGCAGGAGGGAGGCGTTAAAGCTCTCCTCACCCTAAGTTTATTCTTACCTTTCCCTAAAGGACTAGCACAGCCACCGGTAACATAATATGTGGAGCCTGCTGTAACATTCCTTGGGGAGGTGGAGGAGTGCTTGTAACCTGAACTCGCGTGCTTCAAACACTCAGCCTCTGCTGGAGGTGCAGAGCCAGCCCAGTAAGATCTCCCCACAGGAGAAGTAGTGAAAACTTGCTGGTTTTATTACTAAAAAAAAAAATAGGGTGGGAAATAAAAAGGGAGATGATTCTGATCTGAGCAGGGAGTGTATAGCCCTCCTTGCTTGCCAGCCCACCACGGGTCTGCAGGTGGCTCTTGGGGTTGCTCCTCAGCCCTTGGTTGTCTCCACGTGCCAGGAGCGACCTGCAGCCACTGTGCTAGTTGTTGGTTCCCCCCAGTCACAGGGTGTAAAGGGGGAGGCTGGCTGCAGCGAGGGGCTGCTGTGAGCTCGGCCCCGCCTCGGCAGGCGAGCTGTCGCTCCTTGAGCAGCCCGTGTTCCTTCCCAGCGCCCAGCTGTGCGGGGAGCTCTGGTGGGGAAGCCCTTGGGGGTGCCACATTGTGAGACGGGAGCAGCAGCTGTTTGTGCTCTCGCCCGTGTTCCTGCAGGTTTCACATGGACCCGTCGGGGACGTTTGTTCAGTGTGATGCCAGAGCTATCGGCTCTGCCTCGGAAGGCGCACAGAGTTCTCTGCAAGAGGTTTACCATAAGGTAAATGGCTGGTTTGGGGTTGACATCTCATGAGTGAGAGGTATCTCATGACCCCTGTACCTTCTTAGCCCTCCACTCAGCACTGGTGAGGCTGCCCCTCGATGAGTGGGTTTGGTTTTGGGCCCCTCACCCCAAAAAGGCCATTGAATGACTCAAGTGTGTCCAGAGAAGGGCAACGGAGCTGGGGCAGGGTCTGGAACACAGGTCTGCTGGGGAGGGACTGGGGGAACTGGGGGGGTTCAGTCTGGAGAAGAGGAGGCTGAGGGGAGACCTCCTGGCCCTCTGCAACTCCCTGCCAGGAGGGGGCAGAGAGGGGGGCTGAGTCTCTGGAGCCAAGGAGCCAGCGCCAGGCCCCGAGGGAATGGCCTCAAGCTGCCCAGGGCAGGGTCAGGCTGGCTCTGAGGAAGGATTTCTGTGCAGAAGGGGCTGTTGGGCGTTGGAATGGGCTGCCCAGGGCAGGGGGGAGTCCCCGGGATCCCTGGAGGGGTTGAAGAGTCGGGCTGAGCCAGCGCTGAGGGATCTGGGGGAGTTGGGAACGGTCAGGGTGAGGGTCATGGTTGGGCTGGAGGAGCTTCAAGGGCTTTTCCAACCTCGACGATTCTGTGATTGTGACCTACAAGGATCTGCTAGTTTCCTTCCCGATGAGTGATTTATAACTTGCGCTGTAGAGGAGGTCCGTGAGTTTGTCAGGGTGGGACTCAGTCCTTGGCACTTGATCCCGTGATTAGATGTCAGCACTTTGCTGCTGCATGAGGATCTCTACAACAAGGAGTACTACTAGCAGCAGCTTCCCCCTCAGCTGCAGCTGGAACACGAGACTGGTGTCTGAGATGCCCGTCTCTGCCTCTAGCAAAGTGATAATTAAGACCATGTCAGGAAGCAGTCTATAAATAAAAGAACTGCTCTACGAACACCGCTGGTCGGCATGAGGGCTCAGTATGGATGCAGCCTGAGCATAAGGAATTAAAGCAAGTGGCTTCGTTTCACCAGATCTGTTAAGCCAGTGAATTTAATGGCTTTTGAGCTGCAAATACTGGTCCTATTTGCTATTAAACAGAAACTTTCTTCCCCCCATGAGGTGGGAGCTGCCCATTTTGTGTGGTAAGAAACCAAACGCTAATGAAAAGCACAACTGATGGTGTTGATTGCTGTGAAGACTTCCAGCCTGAGACTCAATAACCTAATTTGTTCCCTACCAGAATCGCCCAATTTGTGGGCTCCATGGCTTGTTAACCATCTTCCAAGTGCAAGGTTACAGCAAACCCAGCTATCATCGCCCCCTGGCTCTGGTTTCCCCTCATGCAGGGATTTACATAATTAAAACATGAAGGCTTCTGCCAAGAGGGAGTCCAGCTTTACAGAGCTCCCACTGGAGCTTACTGGGGGGAACCACTTGATAACCCAGTGAAGAGAAATGGACCCAGTCTGTGTCCCAATCCTGACATAAAGGTTTATGTGTCCAGATTAACAGTTCTTAAGCATTGTACAAAGTTAACAGAAGCAGAAAGTCACCATCCTTGCAATTGTCACTTTCCTGCCTGAACTGTGCTTTGATCTCTTGTTGATGCTGTAGATAACTTGATAAGCTTTTAAATTTGCTGCCAGTGACAGCTTAAAGGATTTGAGAAGAGCAGGAATGAGAGCAGCACACAGTCACAGGGGTAATGTACTAGTAGTTGCTTGACTATCAACAAAGCAGTTAATGAGTAATTTGTTTTACAGTCAATGACGCTGAAGGAAGCAATCAAATCTTCCCTTGTCATTCTGAAACAAGTGATGGAGGAGAAGCTGAATGCAACCAACATTGAGGTAACTGCGACTCGATTGGCAGCGTGTGGCACAGAAGTCTGCACAGCCTGTGGGCTGCTTCCTCCGTGTGGGTCCTGCTGGCTGCACAGTGGGTGCCTCGGTAGTTTCTCATGTTTTCAGTGTCCAGGGGAGAAAGCTGCCCTCTTCCTTTCTGGAGAGGGGTTCTCTCTGCTTCTAGAGCAAGGTATGAGTTGGTGGAGCAGTTCAGGACTTCCCAAGCTGACAGCCAGCTGGCTACAGGTCTGGCACTTTCAAGCTGCTCGTAGCATGTTGTGTGTGGCACGTTGCAAAGGTTGGAGCTTGCTTTTGACTTCTAGAGGTGTGCAGCCTGGCTGACCCACGAGTGCTGGCAGAAGCAGTTCTCGGGGGGCTCCCTGAACGCGAGCTGGAGCCCCTGCTGACCTTCCACACAGGCAGCAGAAACCTGTCGTGCCAGCCGTGTCGCTTTTTCTTCCCCTAGATTTAGCCATTCTTTTTTTCCCTGGTACTTGTAATATTAGAAGGAATGAAAATTATACAGCTTCTGGACTTGCTATATTGAGTCTTGGGTCAGTGCCAAAAATCTGTTGGACAGGAGGACCAAAGAGGTGAAGCCTTCAGGAACAAATGTGCTCCTCTAACCTCCAGCTTTCTCCCACAAGCAGCCAGGCTCGTAGAGCTCAGCTTGACCCGAGCACACAGTGCTCTCAAGATCCCCACAAACATAGTGGTACCTGTCCCCTTAAACCCTGCTCCTTAGACTTGTCATGCTCCTTTTTAGGCAGCAAAGGTAAAAACCTTTCCAGTTTGGTAGTGATAATGGATAAATGATGAGCAAGGCTGGCGTATAGAGTTTGCTTCTATTTCTGGCGGGTTATGAGACACTAGACCTTTTCAAATCATGTTGTTCCGTCTCCTGAGCTGCTCTCCTCCTGCCTTTCTCCCTTTCCTTTCCTCTGAGCACTGGGAACCTGTTTCCCAAACAGCCTAAAAGTGTGCACCCCATTTTTTTAATTAAATACTGCTGCTGGGGGACCCTTCCTGACATGATTAATTGCATTCCTTTAAAGGGAAAGGGCCAACAGCATGCTGAAAAAGTAGATGCTCTGTCCAGAAGTGATGAAATCTGCTTCCCCAGATGCATTCCCAACCTGCACCGATCAGTTCTCTCTTGATCAGCTTCAGGTCTCTTCTGGAAGATCGGCAGTACAGTGCGAAGAAAATTAAGGCAGAGGAGCATGTACAGTATCCTTATGTCATGTCCCCGTTTAACAGGGCTTAACTGTGCTTGGCAAAGCTCTGAACATGTTGAGGAACCATATCAGGGTTAAGTATGAGAAGAATGTGCTGAGGATTAAAAGGTCTCTATTGACTCAAGTCACCCTTCTGGCTGAAAATCTACCTGAAGTGGCTGCTTTGCTTTCTAGCCTTGTAGGAGTACGTGGTGCTCCAATTTATTTACTCTAGCCACTTCCCTCTCTTGTGTGGGATTTTTCCATCTAGCAGCAAAGAGACGGAGCAGAGTGTCGTCACAGAAGAGTTAAATCCTATTGGCAGCGAAGGTCAGGAGCCTTAAACAATGTTATGCTTTTAAATTAATTACTTCCCCATGAAGCCTGTAAGGGAATAGTTGAGTAAAGCTTTTGTTTGCAGGGAGGTGAGGCACAGGTTCAGGCAGACATGGAAAAGCAGAGTAGTTAGTGTCTCTGAATACTTGTTTTGGGTTTCAGGTTGTATCTATGTGTGTTGTTGGGTCTAGAGTCAGGCCAGCGCCCATACAGGTGCCTAAAGTGGCATCTGCAAGTGTCTGACTTGTCTGAGTGCCAGCTGAAACCTGGGCTGCCAGGTGCTCTCAGGCTGAGTGCTTGGGATGTTTCTCCTTAAAGGGAAAAAAAAGCAGCTTATGGCTACCCTCCCTCTACCCCAAAAGCGTGTCTGACCATCTTGTGCTGTTTTACGGGTGACCTTGCAAGCAGAGAAGCCTCGGAGGAGTTCTGGGATTTGCCAGGACCCTCTGCACCTTTCCTTCAGCTTATTACAGCCAAACACTGATCCCTTAAGAGCAAAGAAGTGTGCCTAGTGCCGCGGGGTGCCTGTGAGCAGGTCTGGAGCATCCCAGCTATCTCCTGCAGCTCTGCCCTGCCCACCCGCGGCAGCTGGCTGTATCTCGGCCTCTCACGCCATGAGCTAGGTGTGAACCGAAGTCCCGCTTGCGTTCCTCTTCCAGCCCTGTCATTCTTCAAGGAGCTCTTGTTCTGGTGCTTGCCCCAGGAAACGTCTCAGCTGTCTGCCCTGGATGCTGCCGCCTCCTGCTCCTGGCAGAGGGGCAGGGTGGAGCATGTTGTCCCCCAGCTTCATCCCTGGGGCTTTACCTTGGAAGAGATTTCTGGCCCGCTTGTACAGGGCACCAGGCAGCTGCAGGGTGCACAGTGGCTTGTTTATTGTCAGCATTTGGCGAGCAAAATGCAGGTTTGCCTCTGCCTCAGTTTCCTAGAACTAACCCTCAGTCCTCTTTTGAGTGTTTTTTACTATTGTGGTTCTCTGAAGGCATGTAACAGGCTAGGATTTGTACTCTTGGTTGGTTACTGGGGGAGAGGAGACACTTCTGCTGAGGGCCACGCTGGCCTGCAGTGAGAACCGCCCCTCTCCGTGGAGTGTTTGATGAAGGACTCGTATTAACAGGGTCTTTCTCCCCAGCAAGCAGCAGCAGAGTCTGCCTGTTCCCAATAGACGTTCCCTGCTGCTGCTACTATGAGGAGACTGAGTCAATTAAAAGCTATTTCTGCAGCAGGCAGCTATTTTAGGGAATCAAAGAGCATGTTACGGGGTGGAATGATCTTGCTGGGCTGGCAGATCAGGCAGCCGAGAAGGAACAGCTGCTCTGTCTGCTGCGGCTGCTCTGTTCCCTGCCCCATGCTGTCACTTCTCATATGCAGGCACACTTAACCCCTTGCTCCTTCTCTTTCAGCTTGCCACGGTGGAGCCCGGGATGAAGTTCCACATGTACACGAAAGAGGAGCTTGAAGAGGTCATCAAGGATATTTGAAAAGGAGACTCCCTCAAAGGCTCATTCCCCCCCTCCCGATCAAAGCGAACTGACTCTCGGTTCCTTCTAGTACCTGTGATTTTATTTTCCAGCAGCATCCATAATTGCTCTTCTTAGAAGGCTCTTAAGGTTTTTTTACAGTTTCTGTACATAACTGCTCTCTACAATAAGAGGAAATGAGAATAAATCATTTTGTTACTCTAGGCTGCGTTCCTCATCGCGGAGGTCTGAGGTGGGGGGAGCGCTTATTGCTGAAATCGGGGGGCAGGTGGGGGGGGATGTGCTGCTGCAGTCAGGGGCTGCGGCGCTGCGGTCCTTGCCGGCTGCAGCAGGAGCGAGTCTCCCTCTCGTGGAGAGCGTCGTGATAGCGCATCGGGAGATCTATGTGTCATTTCATGAGTCTTGAAATTAAGATCTTTAGATCTGCTCACACCTGTTTGGTGCATTCCCCTTGTCCTTCTCCAATGCTGGTTTTTTTTTTTTTTTTTCTGTAAAGGTTTCGCTGGAGCTCTGACTCCTTCCCAGGGAAGAAATCCATAACCAGGCCTGGGGTTTGTGTTTGTTTCTAGGGTGAGCCTGGAAATACCCCTAACAACTGTAACTAGACAAGAGCGCCCCTGAATGGGAGTAGGTTTGGGCTTAATGGGGCAGCCCCTTACCTGTGAAATTGTGCAAGTACTGCTTAATTTTGAGAATAGTCTCCTTTTGACCAGCAAGCTTCTGCTCTTCCACTTTACAGGGCTTGCTGCTTGTGTTTCGTGTTCTCCAGCAGACACAGAATCATTCAGGTTGGAAAAGCCCCTCGGGATCATCGAGTCCAACCGTCAGCCCGACTTTACAAAGTTCCCCCCACATCCCCCCACAGCTCATCCAAATGTCCCTTAAACACACCCAGGGATGGGGACACCTCTATCCTTGTCCTCAAAATAGCATCTGAGAATTGAAGATCAGTCTGATAAAGGAATAAACTGAGATTAGCAGAGTATTTTCCTATAAAATCATGCTTGCATGGTCAGCACAGCTTCAGGGGCTGGGAAGCCAGCTCTGCCCTGGCCCCTGGTAGCTTGTTCTGTGCCACTTTGTGAACGCTGGCAGGCGGCGGAGGCTGCTCTGCTCTGTCCTATTTTGAGAAATAATAATTTCACCCTGAACAAAACAACGTTGTCTGCTGTGGGAGACAGACGTGGCATGTGCTGCTGCCAGGAGGGGGATTGCCCTGGTAAATGGGGCCATTTCCAGTGTTATGTTTGACTGAAATGAGTAACTTTCCTCTCAGTTCAGCGCTAGGGATCGTCTGCCGGTCTCCAGTGGGTGTTTCATCACTTGGCAAAACCAAACAGTCGCAGCAGACTGCGGCTGATCTCACATCTGCCAGCCTCTACCTTTTACGGAAGGGAAAATGCCAGTCCTATTAATTTTTTTCCTTTCTTGCTGTTGCCAGACAGATGCAGGAAGGCAAGCCAGGTCTTCATGGCTGGAAGATCAGTCCTTGGATAACCTCAATTTTCAGAATAGCTGAGCACCCTCAGGAGTTCCTGCTGTGAGTTTCCCCTCTTTGCCTAACAGTCTAAAAGAAACAAATTGGATCATCAGGCAATGCCTGAGGTTGTGGTAGGGGTTGAATACAATGCCCCATACCTGCAGGTCGAAGAACAAACATAATAAAGAATTAGTTGATGGACTTTACCCTTTGGGAAGACCTTCCTTGTAGCTTAAATGTGGGGAAACAAGCCTGACTCTGGCTCTGCCTGCACAACTTTGGAGCACCGTCCTTGGTCTCTGTGCTCCTCATCCCTGAAATGAATTTGAGGCAGGGGTGAGGGCAGCTCTGGTTTGGGAGCTCGCCTATCCTGAATATCCAGCAGGCCAGGATGATATCCAGGGCACCACCCCAAGCGTCACCCACATAAAACCACCCCACAAGCGAAACTGTGGCTGTATCAGCTGGTGTGTGTGTGTGAGATATAAACACCCTTTATCTTTAATGTGCTTCAAAGCTTTATACCCTCTCAAAGCTCAGTCCTGTTCCCTTCTGCTTTAGTAGGGAGATGGGTGAGTGTCCCAGCTGTTGTAAAGCACCCAGCCCCATGATAAACCCTGCTGTTCTGGGAGGTAGTGCTCTTTTTAGATTTGTTTGTGTCCTAGGAAACACAAAAAGCTAATTATTCCCAATGTGGTGCTCAGCAGAAAATGATCCTTTATGCCCTGCCCTCATCACATGGGTTGCTGGTGGCAGCATCACATGAGAGCAGCTCCCCTGTAAGTGAAAATCGAGCCTTTGTGCTCCTTATCTGATCTGTCTTGGCAAACGAAAAGCCTGAGTTCTTTCCAGACATACAACAGCCTAAATGTGCGAGGGGCTGAGGGTAACGGAGCCCTGTGTGCTCACCTCCCGCCTGCCTGATTGACATTGGCCCCTCTGCGCCCTCGCTGGGTTCGCTGAGCCATGCCACCCCCACAGGGCTGGGTTTACTCGGACTTTTCACACATCAAACTTGTAGATTGTCTGCTTGGGGTGTGTGTGTGTGTGTGTGTGTTTAAAATTCCCTTTTTTTTCAAAGTAAAAGGATGAGAGTGGGGAGGGTGGGTACGGGGTCCCTGAGGCTTTCCCTTAGGTGTGGGGAGTGTGAAACGGAAGACACCAAGGGGGGTGGGAGCTCCTGGTCCCTTCTCCGACATCCGCCTGCCCTGAGCCGGGAGGGGACACCTTTTGAGGGGGGCAGCCCCCCGCCCTCTCCACGGGGCGGCTGCCAGGGGTGTTTGTTGTTTGACATGTTGCAGCCACGCTCCCC
>NW_020799147.1:0-1938 GCF_003259725.1 Athene cunicularia | reverse complement strand
GCAGGGAAATGGTTGGGGGGGGTGGGGGGCTGATTGCAGCCTGAGCAGCAGGGGTACACCCACCTACCCAAGCCCCTCTCTGAGGGATGGGATGAATCTGTGGGTGGTGGCATCCTGGGCCACCCTGTCCCACCTGCTTTTCGGTGTGTGTGTGTGTGTGTGTCCCCTCCCCTCCTCTTCCTCAGGGGTGTGAACGACACCATCTTCTTCACCACCTACCTGAACAACTCCTGCAGTAAGTGCTTCTTGATCTCCAGTCACCTCTCTGGGGGACCCCATCACTTCAGGGGCTCTGTGGGGTGCTCTGGTTTACCCCTACTGATCCACCCTCCAGCAGAGCCCCCCACAGAGAGCACGGTGATCCCAGCAGAAAAACTGGGATTAGCTGGGAATACCCAGAGCTGGGACACCGGAGGGGGACATAACGGGACGCTGCAGGGGGACACAGCTCCCGTGGCAGCTGACAAAGCTGGAGGCAGCTCCAGGCTCGTTAATCCACTGTCCCTTCTTCTTAAGAAGCTGATCTGGGGTTACTGGAGCTAAAGAAAACCTCTGACTTCGGCAAGACCTTCAAGGTCATCGGCACCAAGATTTACTCCTTCGGGCTGGGAGGACGCTTTCTTTTTGCCTCCGTTATGACAGAGAAGGTCCTTGTCCCCCTTCCTGGCACTGCCGGAGAGCAGGCAGCAGTGGCTTGTCCCTGCCTGCAGCTCTCCCTGGCCTCCCCTTCCTCTCCCTGCGAGGAGGATGAAGGGTGACGATGCTTTGGCTTCCCCAGGGTACCACGAGGCGCATTCACGTCTCCCTCGACCAGGGCGAGACCTGGAACATGGCCCAGCTCCCCTCTGTCGGGCATGAGCAATTTTACTCCATCCTGGCCGCTAATGACGACCTGGTGTTCATGCACGTGGACGAGCCGGGCGGTGAGTGGGGCCCAGGCTGCATGTGATGGGGACAAGGACACATCCCAGGGCTGGGGGACACAACTGGAAACCTCTCTGCAGCAAGCAAGCCAGCGCCTCACCCCAGCACGGGGCTCTCCACACAGCAGTAGCTCTGCTGTGCCTTGAGGGAAGGACTGTCTCATTAAGGCATTGCTAATTAGCAGGCTGCTCGCTCGGGTTTGCAGTGCGCGGGGATCTGTGACTGCGTTGGGTCCCTTTTGCAGCATTTGGGGGTTTCTTCTCTTTCTGATACACCCCGGGGATTTGCTGATGCCAGTCTGCGGTGGCCCCCCAGCCCCTCCCTCACTGCTGTCCCTGTGTCCCTCTTGCAGACACGGGTTTTGGCACCATCTACACCTCCGACGACCGCGGCATCGTCTACTCCAAGTCCTTGGAGCGGCACCTCTATACCACCACAGGCGGGGAGACCGACTTCACCAACGTCACCTCACTGCGGGGCATCTACATCACCAGTGTCCTCTCCGAAGGTGGGTGGCCGCGTCTCCGTCCCCACCCCGAAACTGGGGTTGTGCCTCCCCAGGGATGGGATCTGGGACCGGGGGTTGCTGGAGGGGAGCATGACCCTCGTGCAGGGTGGAGTTAGGACGTGTTGAGCATCCTCCTCTTCCTCCTCCTCCCGCCAGACAACTCCATCCAGTCCGTCATCACTTTTGACCGTGGCGGGGAGTGGGTGCCGCTACGGAAACCCAAAAACACCACCTGTGACTCCACAGCCAGGAGCAAGGAAGAGGTGGGTCTGTCCCCACCCTGGGGGGGGTCCCGGTGCCATTCCCCTGGGTACCCTCTGTCCTGGTTCTGCCAAGGGGATGCTCAGGGGTGAGTGAATCCATCCTGCAGCTCCCACTGGGAATACTAAGGGTGTGGGGCTGTGGGTCTCACCGTGGGCCCTTGGGTCACACCGTGGGGCCGTGGGTCACACCGTGGGGCTGCCTGACAAGCCCTGAGCAGGCTGGGGAGGGTCCAGCACCCCCTC
>NW_020799146.1:678632-680691 GCF_003259725.1 Athene cunicularia | reverse complement strand
TCCATCACGACACAGCATAGCTTGCAGATCCCCTCTGTAGAGAGGTTCCACTTATTTCTCAGTATTTAGAGCTCGCACAGAATTTTCTCATCGTTTCTGTCAATAAAACATCCTCAGACAAGAGGATGTTCACAGGAAGACCTGCTGCTCTGCTTTACAATGAAGTCATGCAGATGCTGTATTCAGCAGTGCCGAGCAGGAGCTGCCTGCATACTCCCTTGTTACAGTCAGACGAGTTCATTTTCTCAGCGAGGGATATGTATGGCACAACCCAGGTTGGAAGGAAACACTCTGCACACAGCATAGCCATGGTCAGGGCTGCAGCTTCTCAGGTTAACTGCTTTGTGGATCATTGGCTCGTGGATCGTACCATGGTCTTCTGGATAGGCTCCCCACAGTAAGCTTCCAACCGCCCAGCATTCAGCTCTGCGCTCCAACCTGAGGTCTGGGTTTGGTATCAGGCAGACACAATGCCCTGAGTCAGATTGTAAGGTGGCAGGTGACCTGAGAGCTGGGCAAGTTTCCTGCAGATTCCTAGTCGAGAGTTAGGGCAGAGGAACAAACAGGTGAGGTCAGGATGTTCCTGTCAAAGACCAAAGGTGAATCCTGTCCCCAAAGGAAGAAGGAGGCCGAGAGGCTCACGGCCACTCTCTGCCCAGCAGCAGCGAGGGCTGCAGCAGGAGCTGACCCCTCCCCACCAGACTGATGAATGCTGCTCCAATAATGCCTCTGAAGGGGTCACTGGGGAAGGGTGAGCATCCTGGCACCATGGCAGACTCACTTCCAGGTGTGTGAGAGCCGAGAACCCAGGCCTGTGAGAAACTAAGGCAAACAGCCTGGGAAAGCAATTGAGGCTGATTGAAGAAATGCCTCAAACACTCACAAGACAAAACCATGAGTCACAGGGTGCATGCTGTGGAGGCCGAAGCTGATAAGGCTGCCTGATGTAGCTGGGGGAGAGAGCCCTGTGCAGACAGGACTGCTCTTCTCTGGGGCACCTGGGCAAATTTCAAGGGCCATGTGTCCGGTGAATGAACTTTGCTTCATTATCCACGAAATGCATATTAAAGTTGACACCCCTCAATATGCTAACGAGGTGTGCAAGGTTTAATTCTTGTCGGGATGAGAGAGCACGTTGCCGTTGCCCCTCCCCCACCCGCGCTGGTTGGGCTGGAAGTTAGACACAAACCCCGGCTAAAATAACAAGAAATTTAATACAACAGAGTGATAGAACAATCTGAATAACATCAGTATCAATGGTAACAACAATAAACAGCAATAACAGTGAACAAGACAAAAGATATACAGAGAAATACCACTAAATGATCAAGGAGCAAACCCGCCGCGTGTATGGCAAAAACCAACACCAGAAGAGAAAGGTGAAAAGGCTCCGCCCCTGGACCTGACGTCAGCATGGTATGAATAACCCGGCTGGAGATCCCTTCCCCCTCTCTCTCTGCTGGGGAAAACTTTACTCTATCCTGGCTGAACCAGGACACAATCCACCCCTTTATCCTATACCATCTACGTCATGTCCAGCTGCCATTTAGCAGTTAACAATAACAATCTACACAGGCACAGCACAATTCACGGCGTGTTCTCACCCAGAATCAAGTCCCCCTGTGGTACGCATCGGACCTCCCCATTGTCCTGCATCACCCACCAGGTGCACCCAGGTCCTTGGGCAAAAGCAATCCCGTGGATGGGTTTGCCTTTACCTTTGCCTGGCGCAGGACTAAACCAGACCATTTTTCCCAATATATTCCTCATGCGCACCACAGGGACTTTATCCCCATCTACAGCACGTGGAGGTTTTGACTGAGCCGGGCCAGCTCGACTGGCAGATCCTCTTGTGTTGACGAGCCAGGTGGCCTTTGCTAGATGTGTGTCCCAGTCTTTGAAGGTGCCACCTCCCAGTGCTTTCAACGTGGTTTCTAACAGTCCATTGTAGCGCTCGATCTTCCCAGAGGCTGGTGTGTGGTAGGGGATATGGTAGACCCACTCGATGCCGTGTTCTTCTGCCCAGGTATTTATGAGGTTGTTTCGGAAGTGGGTCCCG
>NW_020799146.1:660724-678582 GCF_003259725.1 Athene cunicularia | reverse complement strand
TGTTATCTTGTTTATCACCTCCATTGGGATGTGATGATGCCCATCTTGCCATTTTATCCCTAGGAATTGAATTTCCCTTGCAGGCCCCTTAACTTTCTTTTGCTTAATGGCAAAGCCGTCCTTCAGGAGGATTTCAATTATCTTCTTTCCCTTTCTCAAATACCTCCTCGGCTGTATTCCCCTACACAATGATGTCATCAATATACTGCAGGTGTTCTGGAGCCCCACCTCTCTCCAGTGCAGTATGGACCAGTCCATGGCAAATGGTGGAGCTGTGGTTCCACCCCTGGGGCAACCAATTCCAGGTGTACTGGATGCCTCTCCAAGTGAACGCAAACTGTGGCCTGCACTCTGGCACTATCGGAATGGAGAAGAACGCGTTAGCAATGTCAATCGTGGTGTACCACTTGGCTGCCTTCAACTCCAGTTCATACTGGAGCTCTAGCATGTCCGGCACTGCAGCACTCATTGCTGGCGTAACTTCATTCAGGCCACGGTAGTCCACAGTTAGCCTCCATTCACCATTAGGCTTCCTCACTGGCCATATAGGACTGTTGAAGGGGGAGTGAGTTTTGCTGATCACCTTCTGGCTTTCTAGTTGATCGATCAGCTGATGGATGGGGACCAGGGAATCTCGGTTGGTGCGGTACTGCCACCGGTGCACTGTCCTGGTAGCAATAGGCACTCGCTGCTCCTCAACGTTAAGCCGCTCCACCACTGAGGGATCCTCTGAGAGGCCGGGTAAGGTGGACAATTGTTCAACCTCCTCCAGGGCAGCTACACCAAAAGCCCACCGGTACCCTTTTGGGTCTTTGAAGTACCCTCTCCTGAGATAGTCTATGCCCAGGATGCACGGGGCATCTGGGCCAGTCACAATGGGGTGCCTATGCCAGTCCTTCCCAGTCAGGCTCACTTCAGCTTCCAGTAGGGTCAGCTGTTGGGATCCCCCTGTCACTCCAGAGATGCAGATGGATTCAACCCCACTGTAGTTCGATGGCATCAGAGTGCATTGTGCGCCAGTGTCCACCAAGGCCTTATACTCTTGGGGGTCTGACGTGCCAGGCCATCGGATCCACACTGTCCAGTAAATCCGATTGTCCCTTTCCTCCACCTGGCTGGAGGCAGGGCCCCTCTAATCTTGCTCATCATCACTCACTTCTTGCAAGAATGACTTACAGGTCCCCTCAAGAGGGTCAGACATAACGTTCATCATTCTATTCTGTCTGGGGTATTTCTGACTGGACACTGGAGCTGCGCTCTTCTTGGAGGACTCCCCTTTTGCGATGGCCTTCCCTTTCAGCTGCTCTACTCGTGCAGCTAGGGCAGCAGTGGGCTGTCCATCCCACCTCCTCATGTTCTCTCCATGGTCACGGAGAAAAAAACACAGGGTGCCTCGTGGTGTGTGCCTTCTGCTGCCTTTTTCTTGGGTGGGGAAACATTTACTTCTAATGGCTGAGACATTAGCCTGTGCAAGTGGAACGTAGGACATGTCCTCTTCCATCTTCTGGACCCTCTGAGACAGTTCCTCCACAGCTGTGACCAGGGAATGGTGAGATGAAGGGAGATTTCCCTCATATTGCAGGAGCTTGCCAACCACTCCATCCACTGTTAGAGCGTGGGTGTCTGTCCACCAGGACACTATTGCCAATGCTTTCGAGTGTGCTTCTGGTGCGCTCTTCAGGAACTTTCGCCACATCAGGTGTGTGCAAGGGGCCTGATCTGGGTCCATGGGTGACTGCTCATTATTCAGATCACCATAGATCATCTCAAACACAGCCAGTTCCCTGAGGCTCTGGATGCCCTTCTCAATGTTGGTCCATTTGCTCAGCTGACATAGGATATCATCCTTGTAGGGGTGCCTCTCCCTGACACTGAACAGGAGTTGCTTCCAAAGGCTGAGAGTTTGAGCCTGTTTCCCTATTTCCCTATCAGTGCCAGCATCCTTGGCCAAAGATCCCAGCTGCTTGGCCTCTCTCCCCTCCATCTCAAAAGCACTGGCTCCATTGTCCCAGCATTGGAGCAGCCAGGTGCAAATCTGCTCACCTCCCAGACGGCCGAAATCTCTACGTATATCTTGCAGCTCAGTCGGGGACAGAGATCGGACAATCACCTCTGGTCCTTCCTCCTATTCCCCTGATGGGCCTGGCTCATCCTCATCCCTCACTCTGCGAACAGACTTTCTGGTATATTTTGTTTTCTGTATTGGGGCGACTGACACTGGCACTGCCTGGCTCTCTGGCTCAGTCTGTGTGCTGGTGGAGGCGACTGAGACTGGCTCTGCCTGTGCACCCGGTTCAGATACTGTTTGTGTGGCCTTTTCTTCCTGTTGAGGGCAGCGGGTGGTATTAAAGAGGACATGGTATGCATGGGCAAGTCCCCAACACACTGCAGTATGTCTCCTGGGTTTTGCCAGTTTGGTAACACACCCTTTCTAAGCACTCCATCAGCTTCTCAGGGCTTTGCATTTGCTCAGGAGTGAAATTCCAAAGCATTGGGGGTGCCCACCGACTCAGGCCTTTGCCCATCTTTTCCCACACCCCTTGCCACTCACTATTATCTGGACTCGGGGCAGGTTTCCGGGCACTGCTGTTGTCAGAGAAATACCATATGGCCAAAACCGAAAGTAGGCAGACATTCAGAAGGCACTGTGCCACAATCACACTGGCCTGCAGGCTCCATGAATAGTTAAAACTCCCCAAAGCCGAGAGGATCTCTTCCCCTGGTTCACCCACAGAGGGGGTGATACCCCTAACAAAAAACCAAGCGGCAAACAGGTACCGGCCCACCCACACACACAGCGATACAAAGGCATTATAAGCATTCAATAGCCAGTATAACAACATAAGACCCTTTGCACATTTTCCACTGATAACAAACAACACCACTGGGGTTATACACTGGATATAAGGGTTAATCCAGCCCCCCCATGCAAGCAAATGGGCCAGCATTGCAAACATTTTCTTATCAAACAAACACAAATACAAACAGAAAGATTACACCCAACAGATTGCTCTACCACACTCTGGTCAGCATCTGCCCCACGTTGGGCGCCAATTTTTAATGTACAATTCCTGTCGGGATGAGAGAGCACGTTGCCGTTGCCCCTCCCCCACCCGCGCTGGTTGGGCTGGAAGTTAGACACAAACCCCAGCTAAAATAACAAGAAATTTAATACAACAGTGATAGAACAATCTGAATAACATCAGTATCAATGGTAACAACAATAAACAGCAATAACTGTGAACAAGACAAAAGATATACAGAGAAATACTGCTAAATGATCAAGGAGCAAACCCGCCGCATGTATGGCAAAAACCAACACCAGAAGCGAAAGGTGAAAAGGCTCCGCCCCTGGACCTGACGTCAGCATGGTATGAATAACCCGGCCGGAGATCCCTTCCCCCTCTCTCTCTGCTGGGGAAAACTTTATTCTATCCTGGCTGAACCAGGACACGAGGGCTGTCATGATCATGCTAGTGACATCATCCCATGAAACACCTTACCCCTCCCCGTACATGGGATACGTAGGTCTGTGGGTCGACCTAGGGGACGGACCCAAGGGAAGTGGGTATAAATCAAAGAGGAGAAGAAAGGGTTCTCTCTCTCTCTGCTCCTCTCCCTGTCCGTCCCCCCCCTGCCCCCCCGGCCATCTGGAGAGAGCAGTGAAGCGAAGTAGACGGATGCCAGCAAAGAAGATGGCCGCCTCCTGGAACCCTCGCCGGCAGGATTAGTGCAGGAACCCAGACCAGTGATCTGTATTCCCCCATTCCCTCTATCTCCCTCTTTTCCTTTTTCCATTAAGAAATGCAAGACATATCATATTGCTCGCCACAACTTGCTCTGTACTTAGCCAATTATCATGTGTTCAATTAGTACATTGTAGGTAGTTAATAAATGCTTGAACTTGGAGACCTGTTGTCTGCTCCAATTGGGGATTTGCGAATCTGAGTCACTTGTCCCCCTCATCGGAGCAGGACGTGACAAGGTGTTAGGTGCATTAATTAATGAAGAGTTGCTTTCTTCTTTACCCTGGTGGCTGTGGGTCCTGCAGTCCCTTCACATTCAATGAGAAGGGACTAAGGACAGTACCCAGGGGAGGGGGCCTACCTATTGCTTGTGAGTGAGTGGAATCTGGTCCCAAGGTCTCTTAGACCCTTTTTGGGTCCCTGGGAGGTCCCAGAGAACTCCCACACTGTTCACAGGGCTGCTGTGGACTTCTGGATGCTCAGGGCTGTTGGTGACATTTCCTATTATCCCAGAAGGTAGTCAGCCCCCACCCAGGGCTGCATGAGGTCCCTGGGCTGATCCTGACCTTGCCTACAGCACCCTGAGGTGACCCCAGTGTGGCTGGGGCAGAGGGCTGGGGCCTGTGTGGGTGGTGCTGGGGGTCCCTGCTGCTTTCTTCTTTTCGTTGCTCTCCATATCTGTCCATTTGTTCTTTTCCCCCTAAAACTCACCCATTTTCCTTCTTGTGGACCCCAGGGCTTCTCCCTTTACCTTGAGCAAGCTGCTCTTGGGAGCTGGGGCCCACTCTGCGGCCCTGGTAGCCCTAGCTGTCCCCGGAGGGGCTGATGGTGATGGTTCCTGTTCCCGAGCAGCTACAGCTATGGATGGGGAGGCTGGGGATGGAAAGCCCCAGGTGCAGCCATGGGGCTCACAGCCATGGCCTCTCTCCATCCGAGACACTGGAGTTGAGCAGGGGCCGTGGAGCTTGGGGTGGCTGTGCAGGGTCTGTCTGAGACAGCGGAGCCACTGCCAAGCATCGCCTGCTGGGACGGGGCCTGTGACCACGACTGCAGAGGAAGGAGAGTAGGGGCTGGGTGTCCTGGGGAGTGTGAAACAAATGGTGGGAGGGCAGCACACTGGGACAGGGGAGCTGTGCTGGGAGTGTGAGGAACCGCTGGGGTGAGGGGTAGCTTGACACCATGAAAAGGGAGAGGGGGTGCACGCTGGCCACCTGTGACCGACCCCAGTTCTTCTCCTCCATTGCAGACCACCCTTCCCAGCAGCTCGCAGCCCTGCCCTGCGCCTCCGTCACGATCCAGAGCTGCTCCAGACCCCCACGCTGTGGGCAACCCCCACCTTCCCATGGCTCCACCCTGACCCAGGTCCTTGCCAGCACTACACCAACCCCTCAGGGAGCCCCCACCGCCCCCCTTCAGGAGAGCCAGGGCACCCCTGCAGAGCAGCAGGAGGAGACAAGGGCCTTGTAATGCTTCACTCCTCTTTTCTTTAACAGGTGAACTGCCCTGGCTGCAAGCCCACAGTAAAGACAAGAGAAGGTGTTGGTCAACCAAGGTGATGAACACAAGATCCAAGGAAGATGCCCTCTGCACAGTCCGCAGCAGGCCAGACTGCCACCATGCGCCCAAGATTTGTGTGCGTCACCCAGGTGTGGTCCAGCCATGCCGTGAGCAAGGCTGTATGTGTAGGAATTGTTGTCTTGTAAGAGCTGAGAGACACCTGTGTATTCTTTTAGGTGGAGAACAGCCAGGCGACTGGAGCTACAGAATAGGAAGAGAAGAAAGAAGGAGAAAGTAGGGTCTGAACTGGCAAACTTTCCTGGCAGTGCTGAGAGCTACAGCTGCAGGGAGTCCTGTGCCCTTGGGACCCTGTCACCTCTCCTATGCATTTTGGGCCCTCCCCTCTCCCCCTCTCTATCCCACACTGGTGTGGGGTTTTTTTTTTTTTTTTGGTTCCCTTTACCTCTGCTTTCCTCTCTCTTCTACTGTCCTGCCCCCTCCCCCCTTTCTCTGTCTTCTTCTAGCTCTCTCTGTTCCTTTTTCTCTAGATGCCTTTGTCTTGCTCCCTCTCCTTCCTTTTTTTCATCCTCTACCTCTCTCCTGTAGCTGTTTTTTCCCTTTTCCAGTTCTTTGTCCTGATAGGCATCGGTCTCTTTTCACTGACAACTTCTCTGGCCTGTTCCCTGGTGTTCTTTTCCAATCTGTGCCTGTCTGTGCCGCTCCATATCCCTGCCTTCCTATTTCCCTCCCTCCTTCTCTTCCTGCCTCTATCCTGTAATATTGCACATGACCCCCCCCACTCCTTTATCTCCCTGTCCCCATCTTCCACCCTGTGCTCCGTCTCAGCTATTGATGGCTTCATCTCTCTGTCTTATTCTCTGTTCCTGTCTTTTCTCATGCTCCACCTCTGTCATTCTATCTGTTGCTCTTGTTGGATCTAGGCCAGCATCCTGCTCTGTGTCCCTCTTTTCCACAGTCTCCTGCTCCCTATCCCTCACCTGTCTTCTAGATCCCTCTGTCCCTTCTGTCTCTCCTTGACTGTCTAGTTTGCTGCCTCGCACTGTTCTTTCTTTCTGCATGTCTCTGCCTCAGTCCAGCTGCTCTACCCATTTCTCTCTCTAATGTTTCTTTCTCCATCTTTGCCTCACACCCTTTCCCCTTTCTCTTAGTTCCTCCATCCTCTCCCTAACCATTTAACTGTGTATTGCCATATCATGGCCTGTCCCATTGTCTCTTACTATATTCCCTTGTCAAGCTCCCTGTCCCTTTATTCCCTTCTGCCCTGCTCCCTGCCCCTTTTCCCTCATCCTGCAGCATATCACAGTTTTATCTTTCTCCCTCTCTTTGTCTGTCTGTCTCTCTCTCACTCTGTCAACTCTTCTGGCTTGTTCACCATCTGTTTCCCTCCTCCCACCTTTCTTATTCCCCTCATTTGATTTCTCTCTCTTTCTGTCCTTTCTGCTCCCCACTCATCATTTTTTCTTTCCCTCTCTCTTACTCCCTGACCCTGTTTTTCTTCTGCCATGCCCCAGCAGGACTCCTCATCCCTTTTATAGTGATTTCTCCTTCTCACTGTCCTTTTCACTTAACTTTCTTTCTCTGCTCCTCAGTCCTTCATCATCATCTTATTTTCCTCTTTATTTTTTCCTTATGTTTCTCATTTTTATCTTTCTGTTTCAAAGGGTAGATTTATTCTTGTTACCTGTCAACGTGGGGGATCTCCCCAGCAGCACTGTGGCAGAGGCACACAAGCAGGTACACAGGAACTGTGGAGCTCAGTCCCTGCAAAACAGAAAAAGAAGAAATAAATAAAAGATCTCCGACCTCAGTCTCTATGGATGTCTATCGCTGTGCCACCTCCCTGCTGGAAACTGTGTCCAGATGGACATCGAGAGCTTCTGCACCTCACCTATCCTTTTCATTCAGCTCTTTTCTTGCACTTTCCTTTGTCTGTTCCCATGCGGGAGACAAGCAACTCAACATCAGCCTGTCAGCCCTACATAGCCCCTGAGAAGCAGCTCGGCTTTGATGAGAAACAGGCCTTGGAAGAAAGATGAGAAACTGCTGAGTTGTGCCAAGGTGTCACGGAAAAACAACAGACAGCTGCAACACTGAGCTGTGGGAAAGTCATGAACTGTGAGAAGTTACTGCCACGTGAGCAGCGTATGCATGAAAAGTTGATTGATCTGCACAGTGTGTGTTAGAGTGGTCTTATGCTGATTTGCTAATTATGAAGTAAGAGCTTTAACCATAGCATAAATATGTACTAAATATGTAATAGTAAAGGGTCTTTCCTTTTGCACTTCACGGAGAGTCCGTGCCTTAATTGCCACAGGTATGGAGCTGAGTCTGGGAATGGATGAGGAGACAGCTGAGCTGAGAGGGAAGAACAACATGGGCAATGCTGTGGTGGGTGGATGTCTGGCCTGTCCTCCAGACCACCTGGTCAGGAAGAGGAAGTAGATGAGGCCGCCTTCAAACAACTGGAAGAAACATTACACTATCCCCATATCTGCCAAAGGGGCAACAGCGCAAGGTGCAAGCCACACAGGCTGCTTTTGGAGCCTGTTAATTTGTCCTGAAAAGGGTGACTGAGGAGGAAGTGAGGTGAGGTGCCCTGTGAGACTTGATACTTAGAAACAAGGAAGAGGCGATCAGGGATGGGACAGTCAGGGGTGAAAAGGTAGATCTGAAGCTCCTGAGAGAAGGGGACAAGGCTTCATGAGAGGAGCCTTTGGCCTGCTGAGGGACTTGAATGGAAGAATCCCATGGGATAGCACCCTGCAGAGGAGTGTAATGAAGTCTTTGATGGTCAAGGATCTCTCAGGTGCAGAAGGCTCCACCCTGACATGCAGGAAGTCATGCAAAGGTGACAGGAGGCTGGCAGGGATGAGAAAGGAGCTCCTGACTGAAATGAAGCATGAAGAGGCAGCACAGGGAAGGTGGAAGCTGGCTGCCTTCCAGCCTCAGTGGTTCTGTGTGATGGAGAGAGACATTATGAAGGGTAGAGGGGGGCGGGGGGTGGTGGTGTGTGTGTGCTTGTCTGTGCATGGAGGGATGAGGGGATCCCAGGGCCAGGTTCTGGATGGACAGATGGTGTAAGTCCAGCTCTTGGAGGGATCCATTTTCTGTGTGTGTCTATGTAGGTACATATCTTGCAGTAACAGAGTACAGCATAGCAACAGCCCACCCTTGTCTCCCTTTCTCCACTGACTGTGGTTTTGACTGGCCTAGAAACCTTTCCTTGCACCCCGGGTCTTCTGTTGACAATAATGCCTGTGTGGGGCAGGGAGGCTGGGCCAGTGCAGGGACAGGGCTGGCTCTGATGGGGACCAGGAAGCAGCTGCAAGGAGGTGACAGCAAGGACACTTTACAAAGGAGAAATTTATATAGATTGACTTCATTGTTTTTAGGAAGGCAAAGCTTGCCTGGAGCTGGTGGTGGCAAGTAAATTCAAGAGCAAAAAGACGAGATTCAATGGCTCATTAGAGAGCAAGGCTCAACAAAGGAAATGCAGGGCTGCTGCTGAATGGGGAGGGTGATTGAACAACAGCAGACACAGGTGAGGCTGGGGGACTCAATGCCATCCTTGCCTGAGTCTTTACTAGAAAGGTCTCAGTGCTCAGGGAAGGGGTCAAATGAGCAGGAGAGCATGTGCTGGAACCTCAGGAAATGAAGCAAGGACGAGTGCCAGTGTGTGACCCTGCAGGACATCCCCCAGCATTGGCACAGGCTGGAGGCACCCGTGTGCCCTGGCAGCAGGGGAGGCCAACTGCCCCAGGGCTTGATGTCCAGGAGATCAAGAGAGGGCATTATCCAGGTTGCTGCGTCTGGATTTCAGACCCCCAGTACAGGAATTACATTGGCAAGCTGGAGGGTGTTTGGTGAATGACCCCGAAGAGAGGCCGGGCCTGGGACACTTTGCCTGTGAGAAGTGGCTGAGGGAGCTGGGCTTGTTCAGCCTGGAGAAGGGAGGGCTGAGGGGCACCTCAGTGCAGCCTGGCAGCACCTATGAGGAAGCCATAAAGAATAAAGATCTAAGCTCTGCACCATGGTGCATGTTTAGAGAATGGAAGATGAGTGTTAGGTGAAACAGTGGATGTTCAACCTGGAGATAAGGAAACGATTTTTCACCTATCTCAGGGCTAGTCCTGAGTACGGTGGCCACGAGCCCACCAGCCCTCTGTGTGCAATGCTTGGTCAGGTCAGAATAACAGAGGTGCCCCCAGAATCAGAACCCAGGTGGGCCTCTTTCAACTTCCTCATCCCCTCCCCAAGGATGTAATTTCTGTTGGGTGGGTTCTCTGATGCACTGGATGACCTCAGAATGCTGCTGGCCAGCATGTCTCCTGAGGACCAGGCAGGCTGCTGCACTGGAAGCGATGTCATCACCATCCCCATTCCAGCCAGCTCCCCTGGGTTGCCTATCCCTTCTTCTCTGTCCCTGTCTTGTCTCTGCTGGGATGAGTGGTTTTGTGATGAACGTCTTGTCCCCAAATTGCTGGGGTCAGCTGCTGGCCAATTTGGATCCTGTAACAGGAGTGGCCTCACAATCAACATCACAATTTGTGGTGCCTTTGTTGGTCTCTCCCCATCCACTCCCTTGTCGACGAGGATGACTGAGGGCTGGAGCACCTCCCCTGTGAGGACAGGCTGAGAGATTTCAGGTTGTTCAGCCTGGAGAAAAGAAGGCTCTGGCGAGACCTTCCATTCCTTAAAGGGTGTCTACAGGGAAGTTGTGGAGGCACTCTACCAGGGAGTGCAGGGACAGGGTGAGCAGTAAAGGTTTTAAGCTGAAAGATGATAGATTTAGTTTAGATATAAGGAAGAATTTCTTATGGTGGTGAGGCAGTGATAGAAGTTGCCCAGAGAAGATGTGTATGTCGCCTCCCTGGAACTTCTCTAGGCAACATGTTCCAGTGTTTCAGCACCATCATCCTAAAACATTTTTTCCTTAAGTTCAGGCCAGCATGGAAACATTTCACTGGTGAAAGGCTCTCGGGGCAGGGACATCCACAGAGAAGAGCTAAAAAGCAGCTCAGTGCTTCCAGCAGGAAATAAATGACCAAGCAAAACTTATTTCTGAATGCACCATCTTGGGGCAAGTTTCTCTATTGCTGGGACAGCTGGAGATAGAGCGACTTGGTGGATACCTGGCATTTAGCCAGAGTCAAACCATCACACTAGGGCACAGCAATCATGAAATAATAGAGTTCTCTATTCTTAGAGAGGCCAGGAGAGGGCGAAGCAGGACTGACATCCTGGACTTCCAAAGGGTTGACTTTGTCTTGTTTAGGCATCTGCTTGAAAGGATCCCCTGGGAGACTGTCCTGAAGGGTACAGAGGCCCAGGAAGGCTGGGCGCTCTGTAAGAAGGAAGCGTTAATGGCTCAGGAGCAGGCAGTCCCCAGGTGCTCTAAGAGAAGCCAGCGGCAGAGAAGGCCACCCTGGCTGAACAGGGAGCTTTGGCTGCAACTCAGAGGAAAAAGAGAGTTTACAGCCTTTGGAAGAAGGGGCTAGCCACACACAGCAATTACAAAGAGGCTGTGAGGCTATGCAGGGCAGAAATCAGATTTCCAGTGCAGCTGGAAATTAATATGGCTTTAGCAATCAAGGAGAATAATAAATGTATCTGTAAGTATATGAGCAGCAAAAGAGAGACCAGCAAGAGCCTCCATCCCCTACTAGATGCAGGAGTATGAGAGCCGAGAAATCAGGCCTGTGAAAAACTAAGACAAACAGCCTGGGAAAGCAAAAGTTGAGGCTGATTGAAGATTTGCCTCAAACACTCCCAAGACAAAACCATGAGTCACAGGGTGCTTTCTGTGGAGGCCGAAGCTGATAAGGCTGCCCGATGTATCTGGGGGTGAGAGGCCTGTGGAGACAGGACGGCTCTTCCCTGGGGCACCTGAGCAAGTTTCAAGGGCCATGTGTCCGGTGAATGAACTTTGCTTCATTATCCACAAAATGCATATTAAAGTTGACACCCCTCAATATGCTAACGAGGGCTGTCATGGTCATGCTAGTGACATCATCCCATGAAACACCTTACCCCTCCCTGTACATGGGATACGTAGGTCTGTGGGTTGACCTAGGGGACGGACCCAAGGAAAGTGGGTATAAATCAAAGGGGAGAAGAAAGGGCTCTCTCTCTCTCTGCCCCTCTTCCTGTCCCCCCTCCCGGCCATCCGGAGAGAGCAGTGAAGCAAAGACAATGGATACCAGCGAAGAAGATAGCTGCCTCCTGGAATCCTCGCCGGCAGGAGCAGCGCAGGAACCCAGACCGGTGATCTGTACTCCCCCATTCCCTCTATCTCCCTCTTTTCCTTTTTTCTGTTAAGAAATGTAAAGCATATTATATTGCTTGCCACAGCTTGCTCTGTACTTAGCCAGTATATCATGTGTTCAATTAGCGCATTGTAGGTAGTTAATAAATACTTGAACTTGGAGACTTGTTGTCCACTCCAATTGGGGATTTGCGAATCTGAGTCACTTGTCCCCCTCGCTGGAGCGGGACGTGACAAGGAGGAAACACGGTAAGAAGTGATGAGGGGAAGGCTGACGTGCTTAATTGTGGAGAGCTTTTTGGCAGTAAATGGACATCTCGGCTCGACTATGTCCTTGACTGAAGAATAAAAAACAATTGAAAAAGGTTGGCAGCTGTGCAACAAGAAAATGCAGAGTTGCAGAACTAAAGAACTGGTAACTGGGATGTCGACGTTAGTCTTTTAGCTTAGCCAATCAGTATATGGACTAGAGCGTGTGGACAGCAAGTGCACAGAACGCTGTAACCAGTTATAGCAACACAGCCTAACATGTGCTCAATGACACAGCTCTGAAGATAGATAAATTCTCAGTGTTAAGAACAATAAAGGTCTCTGTTTACACAGTACATAGAGTCCATGTCTCTGTCTCCTCACTTAATGCCTTCTTTGCCTCAGTCTTTAATAACAGGACTAGTTGTACTGAGGGAATCCAGCCTCCTCAGACAGAAGAGACTGGGAGAACAACCCCCCTGCAATCCAGGAGACAGTCAGTGCCCTACTGCATCACACAGACACACACCAGTCTGTGGGACTGGATGGGATACACCCGAGGGTGCTGAAGGAGCTGGGTAGGTGCTCACCAGGCCACTTTCTATCATTTTCCAGCAGTCCTGGCTGACTGGGGAGGTCCCGACAGATTGGAAATTGGCCAATGTGATGCCCATCTATAAGAAGGGTCAGAAGGAGGATATGGGAAATTACAGGCCTGTCAGCTTGACTTCAGTGCCCAGGAAGCTGATGGAGCAGCTCATCCTGAGTACCATCACAAAACCCATGTGGGACAACCAGATGCTCAGGCCCAGTCAGCATAGGTTTATGAAAGTCAAGTCCTGCCTGATAAACCTGATCTCCTTCTACAACAGGGTGACCTGCTTATTGGATGAGGGAAAGGCTGCGGATGTAATTTACCCTGACTTTAGCAAGGCTTTTGACACCGTTTCCCCACAGTATTCTCCTGGCAAAAATGGCTGCTCGAGGTTTGGATAATCGCACACTTTGCTGGTTAAAAAACTGGCTGGACGACCGGCCCCAGAGAGTTGTGGTAAACAGAGTTAAATCCAGTTGGTGACAGGTCACAAGTGGTGTCCCCCAGGGCTGGGTGCTGGGGCCAATCCTGTTTAACATCTTTATTGATGATCCAGACGAGGGGATCGAGGGCACACTCAGTCAGTTTGCAGATGACACCCAGCTGGGTGGGAGTGTTGGTCTGCTTGAGGGTAGGGAGGTTCTGCGGAGAGACCTGGACAGGCTGAGGCCAACTGGGGGAATTTCACTGAGAGTGAATGCTAGGTGCTGCCCTTGGGCCACAACAACCCCCAGCAGGGCTACAGGCCTGGGAAGGAGTGGCTGGAGAGCTGCTAGTCAGAGAGGGACCTGGGAGGATTGATAATGAGCCAGCAGTGTGCCCAGGTGGCCAAGAAGGCCAATGGCATCCTGGTTTGTACCAGCCCTGGCGTGGCCAGCAGGGACAGGGAAGGGATCTGAGCCCTGGGCTTGGCACTGGGGAGGCCACCCCTCGGTAAGTGGATTCAGTTTTGGGCCCCTCACCCCAAAAAGGCCATTGAATGACTCGAGCATGTCCAGAGAAGGGCAACGGAGCTGGTGCAGGGTCTGGAGCACAGGTCTGCTGGGGAGCGGCTGAGGGAACTGGGGAGGTTTAGTCTGGAGAAGAGGAAGCTAAGGGGAGACCTCCTGGCCCTCTGCAACTCCCTGACAGGAGGGTGCAGAGAGGGGGGATGAGTCTCTTGACCCAGGGAACAAGCACCAGGACAAGAAATAATGGCCTTAAGTTCCACCAAGGAAGTTTAGACTAGATATTAGGAAGCATTTCTTTGCAGAAAGGGTTGCTGGGCATTGGAATGGGCTGCCCAGGGCAGGGGGGGAGTCCCCATCCCTGGAGGGGTTGAAGAGTCAGACTGACCCAGCACTGAGGGATCTGGTGGAGCTGGGAACTGTTAGTGTTGGGTTGATGGTTGGAATTCAAGGTCTTTTCAATCCTAGACAATTCTGTGATTCTGTCATCAGAGGCCAGGGAAGGGATAAAGGCAATGCTAGAAGAGAGGACAGAATGACCTGCCTAGCACAGTCCTTGCTCAGTCCCCTTACAGTTGGATGAAGGAGAGAACCAGAAGAGTGAAAGAGAAAATTCATGGGTGTTGGAGAATGGCTTGCAGAACAAGGTCATGGATCTGTGCAGGAGCTGATTACAGCCATGTGAGGTAAACAAAGGGAAAAATCCAGGGCACAGTTATGCTAACAAAGGACTGTTATGCTATTGGCGTGAGAGACTGAGGTACAGAGTGGCCTTGATTATAACGGAAAACAACCTCTGGGAAAAAACAAGCCAGAAGAAGGAGGATGTTGTGACATGCCTGAAATGCCACAAAGGGTTGGGATATTATAATGTAACCTTTTAGATGTATCCAATAGATTTACAATTAGTATGCATAATTATAGTTAGTGCTTATATAAGGTGTGATTTCTTTCAATAAAGTTGAAGCTTGCTCTATCATTCACACTGAATCGACTGCTTGCTTCCTCCGCTTGTCGCTCGTGGGTTGAGATAAAGACAGTTTAACAGGCAAAAGCAAAAGCCATGTGCAGAAGCAGAGCAAAACAAGGACTTTATTCACTATGTCCCATCAGCAGGCAGGTGTTCAGCCATCTCCAGGAAAGCCAGGCTCCACATGTGTAACAGTGACTTGGGAAGACAAATTACATCACTCTGAATGTCTCCCCCTTCCTCCTTCCTCCTCCAGCTTTTATTACTGAGAATCATGTCTGGGATATCTCTTTGGTCTGTTGGGGTCAGCTGTCCCAGCTCTGTGCCCTCCCAGCTCCTTGTGCACCCCCAACCCCCTGCCCCAGGCAGGGCCCCCTTCCACTAGCCCAGATTGCCCAAAGCCCCGTCCAACCTGGCCTTGAACCCTTCCAGGGAGGGGGCAGCCACAGCTTCTCTGGGAAACCTGTGCCAGGGCCTCACCACCCTCACAGGGAAGGATTTCTGCCTTAGATCTCACCCAAATCTTCCCCTCTCTCAGTTTAAAACTGTTATGTTTGTCCTATCCCTACACTCCTGATAAAGTGCCTCCTCATCTTTCCTGTAGCCCCTTTAAGCACTGGAAGGCCGCTATAAGTTCTGCTCATGTTGTCCCACAAGTGGGATCATTTACCTGGTGTACAATACAGAGCAGAGGTATTTTATTTATTTCACGTTTGCGCAAAAATGGGTGCTAGGTGGTAATTCCACAGAGATAGCACCCCGCACAAAAGAACTTCAGTGTATTTATACCCTTCAGACTACACAAATACACATTTACTGTAATGGCCATTGGGCAATTTCTTATCACTTTGACCCTCATTGGTTAACAACATGCCTCGTCTCTAAAGTTAGTCTTTTTATTATTCTGTGCAAACTTAAAGGGTCAAGGGGGAGGCAAGTTTTTTGGTCATAAATTGAGTTGGTAGTTGCGATCTCCCATTGCTCTCTTCACCTTTCCTCCAGCTACCATAGATTTTTGCTAACTTTCTGTTTCTTTGGCAATTACTCAGCTTTCAGCACTTACTGGGTAGGATGTTCCCTTTTTATCAGTCTTTTAGTTTCTCTTCAAGGGCATAGTCATTAGTAAGGCCTGCACACAAAGTAATCAGGCTTACATAGTAAAATCATGAGTCTCTGTCCTCCTTAGAGAATTTAGATGTGGTAAATCTAATTCTAACTTGAATAGTGTCACTGTAACGTAGGTACTTATTCAAACATACAGTTTTACATAGGTAACATACCAAGCACCTTAAGTAACAGTTAGGCACCATGAACAACAATAAATTACAAAAGGAAACACCTCAAGACAGATATGAGAAAGACAAATGTCTCCATACAGACAACACAAAAGTCCTCCTCCTAAGAGGATTACGCAGGTGAGAGAAGGCCCTTTCTTTCTCTGAGAACTCAGGAGAACATATGGGCTGACAATATCCTCAGGGTGCCAGGGACTAAATAGAAGCATCCTTTAAGATCAGTAGCTTTTGTTGTATTAAATGTAGTATGTAATGTCTAGGAATGTATGTTTAGAAGATAAAATAACTGATCATATCTGAAGCCATGGTCAGTCCAAAGATGGCAAATAATTACCCATTTCTCTCCACATCATCACTGTGGCTGGATGGCATACATCACCAAAGTAAAAAAAAAAGCTTGCTTCAAGGCCTGAACCCTAACAACCTGAAGCCAAACCTCAGCTTGAACCCAAACTTCTAACCCTAATGGTGCCCTGTAACATGAGCCTAATCCTAACCCCTAACCTTAATGACCCTAACCCTAAGAACCTGGGGCCATCTGGACAGCAACAGGGCCCCACCTGAACTCCAGAAAAGCTTGGTAAAGGGCCTGGGGCACTCGGAAGGACAGCAGGGACCCTTACAGGCCCTAGCAAAGGGGCCAGGAAAGTCCCTGGGGCTCTCTGGAGGGCAGCAGGGCCAGAAAAGCCCACTGGAGGCCTCAGGGCACTTTGGAGAGAAGCAGGGCACCACAACCAGCAAAGCTTGGCCAAGGCTCTGAGGCTCTCCAGAGGACAACCTGGCCCAGCCTGGGACCCACAAAAGGCCCCACGGAACTCTTAAGGAAGCCAGGGCTCTGCTTGGGTCCTGGAAAAACCTGACAAAAGACCCAGTGAAATTCAGAGAGCAGCAGGACACCACCCAGGTGTCTACAAACCAGACAAATGCAACAGGGCACTCTGAAGAGCAGCAGGGCCCTTTGTGTGCCTTGGCAAAGGCAGCTAAGACAATGGGGTACTCTTCAGCCGCCTAAATGCAGGGGCAGCAGTGGGTTCAAGGTGGTCTACTGTTGTGGTTTAACCCTGTCCAGGAGCTAAGCACGTCATGGCCCCTCGCCTGCTCTCCCCCTGAGGGATGCGGGAGAGAATTGGTACAGTAAAAGTAAGAAAACTTCTGTGTTGAGATAAAGACAGTTTAATGTGTAAAGCAAAACCCAGGTAAGTAAACAAAGCAAAATAAGGCATTCATTCACTATTTCCCATCAGCAGGCAGGTGTTAAGGGGCACTTCCAGGAAAGCAGGGCTCCATCACGTGTAATGGTTACTTGAGAACACAAACCTCCAGACATTCCACCCTTCCTTCTTCTATCCGCAGTTTTATATGCTGAGCATGATGCCATACGGTCTTTAATATCCCTTCGGGTCAGTTGGGGCCAGCTGTCCCAGCTGCAGCCCCTCACACCTCCTTGCACACCCCCAGCCTACCCGCTAGGGTGGTGCGGGAAGCGGAAAAGGCCTTGACTCTGTGTGAGCACTGCTCAGCAGTGATGAAACCATCCCTGTATTAACACTGTTTTCAGCACAAATGCAAAACACAGCCCCATACACTCTGCTATGAAGAAAATTAAGTTTATCCCAGCCAAAACCAGCAAGTCTGCACACATCTTTTCCTGGTGCATGACAGACGCGCGTGCGGACCGTCCCTCGGACAACGCTACTCAGTTTCGCTTCGGTGCGCTCTCCGCTCCTGACGGTGAGGAAACCCCAAACCGCCGAAGGGGGTGGGAGCGGGGAGATCAGGGGGCGAAGGAGGAGGCGGAGGGAGGGGGCCGGGGCAGCAGACAAGGCCACTCCCCACCCCTGCAGCCGCCACCGCGCGGTATCCGCGCTGCGCCAAGGACCGGAAGGAGCGTCCGTCGCCACCGGTTCCGGGCGGAACCCGCGTCCCCGGCACCGCGGTTCCGAGGGCAGCAGCGACCGGGAGGGGTCTGTGGGGTGCTGGAGGACTGTGCGGCTGCTGTGATGACGGAGACTGCTGTGAGACGCGGGGTTGCCACAGGGCTAGTCTGGGGCTCCTGTGGCGTTCCTGCGGGTTCCTATGGGGCCGCTATGGGGCCGGGAGTTGCTATGGCGTTGCTATGGCGTTGCTATGGCGTTGCTATGGGGCAGGGAGCGCTGGGTGGCGCCAAAGGCACCCGGACCCCCTCGTGACACACCACGTGACCTTCCCCATCCGGGTGTTATCAAGATGGCGGCGGCGGTTCGGGGACGGCGGTTCAAGTGGTCGCTGGAGCT
>NW_020799146.1:648917-660674 GCF_003259725.1 Athene cunicularia | reverse complement strand
CCCCTATGACAGCCCCCCCCCCCCATGTTGGTCACTCCCACACATCCCCAGTCACCCAGCAGGAACCCTTGTGCCATCCGCCCTGTCCCTCTCCCAAGGCTCTCCCCCATGGTGCTCCCCTGCCATTCCCCACCCACCTGTCGGTACCCCTGGTACTTCCCTGTGGTGCCAGGTGTGCAGCGTGTGGGTGACAGTGCTGGGTCCCCCCATCTGGCCCTGTCCTCCCCACAGCACTGAAGGCGCTGGAGAGCTCAAGTCGGCGGGCACTTCAGGGGCTGGTGTTCCTGGTGGGCAATGGACTGGGGCTGGCACTGGCCCTCTACAAGTGCCAGGCCATGGGTCTGCTTCCCACCCGCCCCTCTGACTGGCTGGCCTTCGTTGCTCCCCCACAGGTACACCCAGACCTGGGGTCCCCCCACCCCTGCTGCCCTGGATACCAGGGTCCCCCCACTCACCTGCTTTCTCTCTTTTCCTTCGGCAGCGGATGGAGTTCACTGGGGGGGGCCTGATCCTGTGACCCAATGTGCCCACCCACCAATAAAGGCGATGGCAGGCTGGTGACATTATTTCTGAGGGGAATTCCAAGGATTTGGGGGGCTCGGCCCAAGGAGGCACCAGGACGGGTTGGAGCAAAAAACTGCTGGCATGTGCTGGGAGCATGGGGGCCTGTACTGGTAGTGCTGGAGCCCATACTGGAAGCACTAGGAGTGCACTGGAGGAGGACTGAAGCCTGTACTGGGAGTGCTCTGAGAGCCCTGGGACCTGTACTGGAATCATTGGGAGCCACACTGGGAGTGCAGTGGGGTTGCACTTGAAGCTATAGGTCCCATACTAGAAGCCTTAGAGCCTGTACTGGAAGCACTGGGAGTGCATTGGGACTCTCAGAGCCTGTACTGGGAGCTTAGGACCACACTGGGAGAGCGCTGGAGCTGCACTCAGAGGCTCAGGGTCCATACTGGGAGCCTTAAGGTGCATATTGGGAACACAGGGAGTGCATGAGGCCCATACTGGGCTCATACTCGGAGAACTGCAGCCCAGACTGGCACTGTACCGGGAACACTGGGTCCATACTGGGAACAGTGGGGCTCATATTCAGATCTTAAGTTTAATGTAGGTCATGCTGGCATCATACTGGGAGCACTGGAGTCCAAACTGAGGTCTGGATGGCAGCTGTGTCTCAGGCTGGCATTGTACTGAGAGTGCAGGGTCCACACTGGGAGTGTTGGGGTCATACTGGCATCCTACCTGGAGAGCTGTGATCCAGACTGGCATAGTACAGGCAGTGTTGGTGCTGTACTGGAAGCACTGGACCCATAGTGGGTTCATGCCTGAAGACATGACTTAGGCTGGCACCTTACTGGGAGCATTACTGCTGTACTGGGTCATGCTCTGAACCCTGTGGCCCAGTCTGGCATTGTACTGGGAGCATTGGGAGTTCATACTAGAACACTGACCTGTATTGGGATCGTGTTTGAAGACCCATGGCTCAGGCTGGCATTGTATTGGGAATGCTGGGCCCATACTGGCATGGTGGTAGGTGAGCCCGGGTGGTACATGTGTGGTACTGGGATGTAGTGGGCCAGACTGGTGTCCTCAGAGGCCAGGGCTGTTCCTGTTGCCCACATCACTGGCCCCAGCCCCTGCATCAGGAGCTACAGGGCTGCCCCCAGTTCCCCCCTGCTGCCCCAGACCTGCCCAAGTGTCCCATAACTGCCTCCCAGTTTACCTCTCAGTTGTTCCCCCTGCCCCATAACCAGCCCCAGATTCCCCCCACTGCCCCATTTCTGCCTCAGTTTTCCCTTTGTTTATGCCGTTTTCATCCTATTTTCTCCTGTTTCTCAGCGTTGCCCCGCTTTTTCCTGGTTTACCCCTGATTTTTCCCTTCTTTTGTCCCATTTGCTCTGTTTCGCGCTATTCCCCGCGTGCCACATGGCCCTTCCTCCCCTCAGGCCCCACTGCCCCCTTTGGCTGTCCTGCTCCTGCTGCTGCAGTCTGTCAGTCCCCCCTCACGGCTGGTGCCGGGGTCCCACTGTGCTTGCTGTGGCCAAGGCCACCGGTGCTGATGGTGCCCAGGGATGTGGTCATCACAGTCTGGAGGGGGCCGGTGTGACCTCTGACTGCCCCATGGCCCCTGACTCCTCCCCTGTACCACCAAGCGTGGCAGTGGTATGACCCTGGGCCTGACATACCCACCCCTCCCCAGGTCATTAGACTGGTTCCATGCAAATGACATCAAATAAAGTCATAAAGGTGTCACATTTGAGGGCTGAGTAAGGAATGGAAAAGTGATGGAGGTTGGTGCTTGCGCACCCGCAGTGGGCGTTTGCTTGCAGCAGTGGCTGGTGATACCCATTTTCAGCTGAGTGATGGCTCTGTAGGTGGTGGAAATCTGCCACTGACACCTCTGCTCAATTCATTTTGCTGGCTCTTATTTTCTATCCTGTTCTTATTTTACTGTATTTGCCTGTTGTCTCTCCTGAGTGGTGTTACCTGTATTCTTGTGGAGCCATCTATCCATTCTTGTCACCTCTTGCACCTCTTTTGTTACAAAAATATTTGCCTTCTGTCATGCTTGTTTCCAGTGATGTACAGGGCCTTCCCCCACTCCCCCATCTACTGGATTGTGTGCAGGTTTTCTCCCCTTCTCTGCTCCTTTCCACTGCTTCCAATCTTTGTGTCAAGGACCATGTCCAAACAGCCCCTGTTGGCCAGCTAACCCTGCCAGGTACTAGACCTCTCTTACCCATTTCAAACCTCTGCGCTGCTGTCTCCTCCATATGTCATCTTCATTTTACCTTGCAACTCTGAGTCACAGAAAACAGCTGCTTCTCAGATGTACAATTTTTTTTTTCCTTGGAAATCCCTCTATCTACGAGTTGGAAGTTGTATATATTTTAAGTTTTAATGATAGGGTACAAGGAAGCTGTCTTATCTGGATGAGACTCGGGTAATAAGGTGGGGGTAGGAGGCCCATTGCCAAGATCAAAATCATCCTCCTCATTATCAGTTTTCAGAGTACATTTATTTTCAACGAGCTTGCTCTCTTGAGACTGGGCATGCGTGTTCTTGCTCTATCTGTCCTAAAGCCAAGGTCGAAGATTAATTTCTGATTGTCGCAGTAATTGGCTGTGAACATGGGTATGAGATTCAAAGGCAGCTGTTTGTGTTTCTGCAAAGCATAACACATCTTGAGCTTCCTGCCTGGAAATCTTTAGTAAAGTGTCTGCAGCTGCTAATGCCTCTGTGAAAAGCCCAGTGAAGGGCGTTCCATTGCCTTACATAAACAAATTTTCTGCACTCCTGAAATTCTGCTCTCACTGTTTCCCAATCAAAACAATTTTCAGTCACCCAGTTATTGTCCCACCCAGGTGTTTTCGTTCCTTACCCTCTTGCCATTTTTGCTGCTCTTCCACTGCCTGTATTTTACAGAATCCCACTTCTGACACCAATTACTGTCATGACCTAAAGGATTACCCAGACATTATGGTCTTTACATACCCACAGACTGGGTAACTGTTTAGGTTGTGACATTAATGTTCCTATGTTCTTTGCTCTCTTTCCTGGCCTCTGATGGGAGCAGCAGAGCAGATTTTGGCAAGGAGGGAATGGACAGCTAAGCTGCCCTGCAAGACCAACAGAAGTTGTGTCAGTGTGTTCAAGTGAATGTGAAGCCACCATGGAATCAGTGCTTGTTTCTGTCATCCAGTAAGAGTGGAGATCATGGCAGTTAGATTTGAGAAATTACCTATGGCAAATTAGCTAAGGGCCAGAGTATAATGATCTTTCTCACCTATCTCACTTTTGCCCAGTTCATTTTATTGTATTTGTCAAATTTGATCAATCTATCCCAAACTTCAAAACCAAATCAAATAGAATTAGAAAGACCTATACCAAATACCTGGTTAATGATGTTTAAGAGCATTTGACAAAAAAACTTTCTGCACCAATGTTCATTTTCATTATTTTGAAGTTTGGAGTAAAAGGCATGACTCTCAGAGATTATTTGTTTGATTAAAATCTTTAGTTGAGCTACCAAAATAACACTGCTAACAACTATTATAATTGCACAAAATGCTACAGTTAAAACAATGGTAACAATCCAATTGGTATTGCTACCCGTGTAAAACCGTATGTTTGACTAAGTGCCTAGGTTATAGTGATACTATTCAAGTTAGAGTTGGATATATTGTATTTAAATCCTCTAAGGAGGACCACTAAACATTGGCTCTGTTGTGTAAACCCAATACTTCATATAAATGATGCAGGCCTTGCTAGGCTATACCCTTAAAGAGGAGCTAAAAGGCTGATAAAAAGGGAACATCCTGCCCAGAAGGTGCTGGAAGTTGAGTAATTGCCAAAGAAGCAGAAAGTCAGCAAAAATCTGGTAACTGGGGGAAAGGTAAAGGTGGCAGGGGGAGATCATGACCACTGACCAATTTAAGACCAAAAAGACTTTTCCCCCTGCCCACCTGTAAGGAGCAGACATGCTAATTTACATAGCAAGAGAGGCTAATTTAAGTATAACTAACCAATGAGGAACCAAAGTGATAAGAAACTACACAATGGTCATTACAGTAAATGTGTATTCGTTTAGTCCCAAGTGTATAAATACACTGAACTTTTTTGCAGGGTGCTAGCTCTGTGGAATTACCACCTAGCAATGATTTTTCCATAAACATGAAATAAGCACACCTCTGCTCTGTGTATATGGGTGTGTTGTACACCAGGTAAACGACCACACTGGAGGAACAACAGTATCACAGAAATGTAATGATGACATAAAGCCAATTTATGTGGTGTATCTTAGCCCTTACAGTTAATACAAGAGTAAAGTATATAATTAAGCATATGATCAAGCATCCTTGGGTGGGAAGGATTAACTGTGCCAGTGAATCCTTTCATCTGTCCCCAGGCAGGGCATAGTCTCAGAAAGACATCATTACCTACACACAGTCAACCAGTGTATTCAAAATCAACATTATGTCACTTAGCAGCTCTGTTGCAATTTGCAGCCTGACAGCACTGTGGTGGTGGAGGTACAGACTGCTAATAGTGATCCTGTAGTATGGGGTTCAAATGCAGCAGTGCCTTTGTCACTACATGGCTTTGGGCAATGCTGGCAGAGCCTTTTACTGTGTCTGGAGGGAGTGGCTGCCGACCTGCATGTCTCCAACAGCCGCATGGTGAGTGGCCCTGCTCACCAGTACCCACTGTGCATGGAGTTCTCTCAGCTGCCTGGCTCTGGGCAGGGCAACATCCTCATGGTGACAGGGCTTTGCCTTTGCAAGGCCCTGGAAGGGAAATGTTGGGGTGGGACCCTGTTTTTTTCCTCTGGTTTGCCTCTTCCATGGCAAGAGAGATGGGGCCATGAAGCAGGCCCTTGGCACAAGGGGCTTTAGCAGGGGGATGGCTAGTGCCTGCGCTCAGAGCCAGTGTGGCTGTGTGAAGGTGGGCATCACCAGGGGAGAAACAGGCCCTCCTAAGAGAAATGCTGGAGCCAGTGTGAGATGGTGGGGCTGGCCACTGGCTCTGCACCCATGCTGATCTCCGTGTGCTTCCTTGAAGGCCCTTCTGACCTGAGTGAAGCTGAGGGCCTGAGGAATGCCATGGAGAAGAAAGCAAATGTGAATCCACCTGTGGGTATTTCACAGGGGCTCACGTCCTCTGCAAACACAATTCCTAGCAGCCCTCTGTGTACAAAAGGACCATGGGGTGGATATGCAGGTACGTACAGAGTGTGGTCAGGAACCTAGGAGCAGGCAGTGTGAGTTCTGGAGACAGAACTGGGGTGTCTAAAGGGATCCTGGAAAGACTGAGGCATGGGAGTGGACAAGCAGCTGAACATGATAGTTCTGCAGAGGCAGAGCTAAAGGGAATGTAATTGCTGCTGAATAAACATGCATGGAAGGCACTGATTTGCATGACAGTGAGACAGGCATTGGAATAATAGTTCTGCTTTCCTTATTATAATAGCTCTGTTTGTTTATTGGAGAGGATTTCAAATGCATAGAAGTTAGAGAAAATACTATACACCAAGACTTAGGACTTAGTTTATTTAGCTGACAAAAAAAAACCCCAGTTGATTACATGGTACAGTTATCTGCATAGCAGAAACCCAGGAGTTAGTAACAGCTCTTAAATGCAGAAGTACGAGAACAGGTAATTGGTTGGAAGATGAAGTAATTGGTTTCACATTAGGGGCTAACTGTAAATACCACTGTATATGACACTGAGTGTACCCTACAGTGATTTACTACCAGTGCTTTTAAAGACCACTTGGTTTCCACTGCAACTAGTTCATTTTACAACCTATTACAACCATGTCAGTCTTTGTTAGTGTGATGTAAAGGCTGTGAACAAATAGGCTGCATTGTATTTAACACTGATTTAGAGAGAAGTTGTGCTGCTTTTCACTGCTTACAGATCACAGAAGTTTTGCAGATGCACTTTTATAAATTTTCCAGTCCAGTATTTTTATCTAAAGCAAGTTGCATGCTAAGCACTCTTCTAATTCTGTAAGTGCTTCACATTTTTTTTCATTACATTTCTAGTGTCTTTGACATGCTGCTGGTTCATAGAATCATAGAATGGTTTCAGTTAGAAGAGACCTTAAAGCTTATCTGGTTCCACCCACCATCACCCCCCGTCATGGCAGGGACACCTTCTACTAGACCAGATGTTTCTGTACACTGTGCTGCCTGTCTATAGCTGGTTATTCTCCAGTTGAGTGCTTCTTTTCCCTCACTAAATGCAGAAATGAATAATCTTCCCCAACATCATAACTATTCTCACTGTCTGAACTCATGTACCTGCAGCCACTGGGACACAGTTTTGGCAAATAGTATTTTTTCCATTTCCTCACTGATCTTCATTTCCAGTCTCAAGAGTCAGTTTGGGAGGCATCTTGATCAAATAAGTCACTGAAATCAGCTTGACAGTTGAAGGGATAGGCTGCTTTCCTTCACATTTGTTTGGGGTATAGCTGCCCATACAACCCATGGGAAGGAAGAAGTTCTGTGTCATGGAGATGACAGAACTCTGCTTCATTTTCACAGAATGGGATAATTCAGGCTCCAGAAGTCTACAGTCCACCCTCCTTCTCAAAGCACTCAAATCACTACCCTGTGCTGCTCTTGCCATCCTGGTAGCTGTGAACCAACACCAGCTGAGGAAGCTGCCTGATTCAACCATGTCTTCCTTGGGATACTGCACTCTAATGGCACTCAGAGGTTTTCCTTGCCCCCATGCACAACCTTTTCCCTGAAGTTTTAGCAAGGCACACACCTGTCCCCTTTGAGCTCCAACACTGTGGAGCATCATAGCACAGTGGTGAACCCACAGAGCTGCTGAGCAGGACAGTGTGAAAGTGCCTCTGGAAAATGGAAGATAGATCCCACTCTGGGAAGAGCACCCCATTAGCAAAACAAACGCTCTGTAAGTTGAGGAACAGGAGACCCAAACTTGAGATAAGCCTGGGAAAAATTTGTGAGTAGAAGCCTGGTTAGTGCTGGCAAACCATACAGAGCTTCTGTATTTTAGGTCCAAAAGTATTATGATGGTAAGATTGTTTTAGAAAATGCCTAGCCTGTCCTCAACACTAGGACTTGCACCACAGGTGGATGATGCAGGTCCCTGAGACAGAGCACAAAGAAAATTCTGTTGCTAAGAGACTAAAGTGCAAGGAGAAAAATTTAGTGTCTTCCTCCTACTACTGCCAACAGTCATAAAGTTACCTGAAAAAAGGTACCTGCAGGATAACCTGAGCTCTGAGCTTCATGATGACTTTGGCTCTACTTGTCTTGCTATCCTGACACGATACTTGACATAGGTGGTCTGCTTCTCCTTGGAAGATGAGCAGCTGTTTCTCCAGGGCCTAAGATTACACAGCACCAGGACAGGCCATGGAGGTGAAGAGGCAACAGTTGGGAATCTTTGGCCAGACTGCAGTCTGACATCCCCATCACCCTCCTACTGCATATCTCTCTTCTTGGAGAAGAAATATGCAATTGCTTGGTATATCAGAGATTGCAGGAAACCAGACACAAAAAAAATACCAAACATTTATTTTCTCCTATTTTAATAAGGGCATAGCTTCATCTCTTAAATGTGTCTGAAAGCAACTAGAAGAGACTTTAACAGCTCCCAACAGCCGGTTCAAAACCACTCCTGAGCAAGCACATTTCTTCAGGATTAACGGTATGCAGAACTGCTGACAAGTCAGCTGTGTTAAGCCCTTGAAATGTGCTTGCATGTGGATAAAAATGGGTGCATATACATGATTTTAAGGATATAGTAAACAGAAATTTTTCTGCACTTGGGCCACAACAACCCCCAGCAGGGCTACAGGCCTGGGGAGGAGTGGCTGGAGAGCTGCCAGTCAGAGAGGGACCTGGGAGGATTGATAATGAGCCAGCAGTGTGCCCAGGGGGCCAAGAAGGCCAATGGCATCCTGGCTTGGGTCAGCACTGGTGTGGCCAACAGGGAGAAGGAAGGGATCTGAGCCCTGTGCTCGGCACTGGGAAGGCCGCCCCTCGGTGAGTGGGTTCAGCTTTGGGCCCCTCACCCCAAAAAGGCCATTGAATGACTCGAGCATGTCCAGAGAAGGGCAACGGAGCTGGTGCAGGGTCTGGAGCACAGGTCTGCTGGGGAGCGGCTGAGGGAACTGGGGAGGTTTAGTCTGGAGAAGAGGAGGCTGAGGGGAGACTTCCTGGCCCTCTGCAACTCCCTGACAGGAGGGTGCAGAGAGGGGGGATGAGTCTCTTGACCCAACGGAACAAGCACCAGGACGAGAAATAATGGCCTTAAGTTTCACCAGGGAAGTTTAGGCTAGATATTAGGAAGCATTTCTTTGCAGAAGGGGTTGCTGGACGTTGGAATGGGCTGCCCAGGGCAGGGGGGAGTCCCCATCCCTGGAGCCGTTGAAGAGTCGGGCTGACCCAGCACTGAGGGATCTGGTGGAGCTGGGTACAGTCAGTGTGAGATTAATGGTTGGACTAGATGATCTTCTTTTCCAACTGATTCTGTGAAATTGGCTCGCTAGAAACCTTCACATCCCTGTACTTACTGAGGACTCTACTGCTCTACCTCTGACCATGCACAAAGGCCTGAGACCAAAAGTGGTACCAGTGTCCCATTCTCCATAGCTGGGCAAAGGATAGGATGGCTGAAGTTTCTGCCTGGCACAGGCAGAGCCAAACTCTTTAATGTATCCCACCATCAATGTCATAACTTCAGTGCATTTATCTGCTGCATTAATTTGTCAGCTGGGTAATATAATCCCGTAATTTATTCAGTTGTGCTTGTTCCCATTTACACAGGTATCAGAATAAACAAAATCAGGAATATACTTGCTTCCATTTCTCAGCAAAATCCAGAGAACTAAGTAGGACTGTGTTATTTCACTTGGCTGCAGCAAGCATCCAAGTCTCCAGGACCATGCATCAGCTCTAGTAAGTCTCCAAATTACTTGGTTATGCTTCCAAACTAATACTGTTTCCCAGACTGCCATTCTGCACTTCCAAACCCTGCCTGTCTTGGGGAAGGCCTTTTTACATCAGGCCTGAAGCTCAGAGGCAATATACAGTCCTCAGGTCTGTCCCCACTCCTCCCTTATCTGTCCTTCTTCCAGCTTCAAACCTATGTATGCTTCAAGAACAGCTTTCTGCAGGCAAGCTCAGACAATGGTCAAAATGAAAGGATAGAAATTTCCAAGGGTCAGTCTCATCATTGTCTGTAATTCCTCTCATCTCTGATGCCAGCCAACAATGTCTGCGCCTTCTGTCTGAGCTGATACAATCTTTTCCCCCTTGCTTTTTATAGATTGCAATCACAGGTTTTGGGCAAGCACAGCAAATATTCCACCATGCTTCATACAGGCACTGTACTGTCAGCCAATGGCACAGTAAAGTACAGGAACAGATTCTTTCTTCTGCTCATCAAGTGAGCAGTAGAAAAGAGCAAGCAGTGCCTTTGCTGCAAGTGGCCCTGCAGGCACTTGCCTAACACCAGGCAAAAAGTATTTCAGGGAGTTAAGTATGAGAAATGTTTAAGGCTCTCTGGAGTTCTGGTGTGTAGCTGATCTAAGGATATCAGTCAAATCCTTTAGGGCTTGTGCAAACAGAGAAGTAACCCAAAATGGCTGAAAATCCAACTTCTACTTTGGTAGCTCAGCTCAGGGTCATCTTAAACAGATGCATACTAATAAGCATCAGCCCCAGAGCTTATCAGATCCCTTTCAGAGAGGACATTCAGAACACCTTTCACAAAGCAAGTTGCTTCTCTAGCAAAATCCTCCCCATTTTGCCATCAGCACAAGCAGTACAAGGCAATATTGCAGGCAGTCTCTGAGTAAAGTAACATTTCTGAACTACCAGAATTACAATTTGTCACAGTAAAAAGCACTCAAATCAACGTATGATAAAATACTACAAGTACTGGCAGAAGGCAGGAACAGGCACTTTAAAAAATCTGCTGTGACTAAAATTCAGTTACAAGCTCACAGAGGAAATATGCTCTTGTTCCTGCTTTATAAAAATTCAAGATCCAGGTGGTTCTAATTGAAGGGGAAACTGACACAGGCCTCCCAGATAAAGCAGAGCCATTTTCTCCCTTTTATATCTCTGAGTCTTGACTACATGTTCATGTTTCACAGCTGAGTTCTATGCATTTAACAACCTGAAAAATGCATCACTGCCTTGTCTTTTTCACTCTCCTTTGCTCTTCCTTAATACAAGTTGATTTTAAAGGTAGAGCTGAGAGCAAGCTTAATGTAGTCAAGGAAGTAATACCAGATGACCACTGGTTTAAGTGATGATTATTAAAAATAAATCACTACCAGAGTTAAGTGATAAACTGCTCTTCCATTTATTTCAAATCAGACTGCTTGTGAGCTGAATTCATTGAGGACTTCATTATTCATACAGGCAGGTTCAATAAGGTTGATAGCCAGAGTATGTGGCAGTTTAGAGGTAGCTGCATAACAAAGCAACTTGCTAGCGCTTCACACTTCATACAAAATGGAGATAAACTTTTTTTTTAAAACAGTACAAGAAATGTTGCATCACAAGTCATTGCCTGATGATAGCTGGGAGTATTAGGGTGACCAACATTCAGCTGCAAGGACAACAGATCTTTCCCATACTCTAACTAGGCTATCATTCTCAGGTCAGATATGCTTAAGTGAAACATTTTAGAACCACTCAGTACCGGATGCCTGCCTCTGGTACAATATTTAATTAACAAAACACAGAAAAGCAGCTACAGTCCATTTTGTTTTAATCTATCGAGTCTTCTTAAGTGTTCATATACTGTCCAGTTTCTTCAGGATGAAAGGAGCTGAAAAGACAAAGCAGAATGGACATAACTCAGCTGAAAGGAGTGAGATGTGTGCAGTGAATCTGGGATAAAACTGCTGCACATTTACGTGGCATCTAAAGTATTCAGACTCTGGGCAAAACACCACCCTCTGCCTCCCACAGAGCCCCTTCCCTCCCTGCACAATTGCTTTAACAGGTGAGGCAGCACGACTCAAGGGGGGATCGGGTCTGCCAGCTTGTGCCACAGGTCAGAGCCTCGGGCCTGTTCTCGATACGGGCGGGGGGACCCCCCAACGCCATTTGGCGTTGGCTGAGCAGACGGGTGCCCTGCAAGGAAAGGTGCCAGACTCTGATGACACGCACCAAGGCGCTGCCTACACGACAGCATGGCCCGGCCCTGCGCGCTCGGGAGCGGCACAACCGCGCTGCCGCCCGCCCCAAC